>NC_053112.1:8219402-8394402 GCF_010015445.1 Perca fluviatilis | reverse complement strand
CTGACTGCCGTGTCACAAAGTTCCCCTGGTGTCCACCGCCATTTGGTAAAGTAACTGCCATGGCAGCAAGGACACTGGGGAGCCCTGAGTTCCCTGTCATGAGTGTGACAAATGTCAGTTTTTAAAATTAGGTTATTGACATGTAAGGAGGATTTCTGGTCTGGTTTTCATGAGTTATGACTATGAAATTTGGATGTGTTGTACAGTGGAGAGTGGTCTATTAAACCAAGCTTGTTCCAGATAGTAGTAGTCTGTCCCTAAAAGAAATGACAGTGAGGAAACTGGGGTTAGTTCCCATTCACTCTATGACAGTTGTTAAAGTGATGGTTCGGAGTAATTCACCCTAGGGTCCTTTGCACCATGACCTTGAGCCAAACACCCCCCCAGAAGCTTTTTTCAGCTGGGTCTAGCATTGGGAGAGTTAGCGTAGAGTAGCGTTAGCCGCTGAATAGCTTAGTGCAGGGGCTAATGGACCCACGTTTGTATCTGGTAAATGACCCCACTAATAATGCCGGAAATGATACCAAAGGTCTACAGTAGTACAAATAGGTTATGCTCTCATAAAACGATGGATTGGAAAGTTTGTAAGTACACCAGAAGTTTATGTAAATAACACTTGCCTGCTGGCTTCTGCTCTCTGCTGTTGTTGTTGCTGCTGTAAGACGAGTGCTTAGGGACCGTCTACAAATTACAACACCGAAAAGAGATGCAACAAAAATATTTATTAATTTAACTTTTTAAGTTAACTAAGTGCTGTAGTATAACTAGCAGGAGACAAGTAATAATTGAGGTAAGTTTGGAGACATTACCTTATTTAATCATTAAATTAACAAATATTTTTGTTGTATCTCTTTTTGGTGTAGTAATTTGTAGACGGTCCCTAAGCACTCGTCTAACTGCAGGTAGCAGCAGCAGCAACAGAGAGCAGAAGAGAGCAGGCAAGTGTTCATAACCTTCTGGTGTACTTACAAACTTTCCAATCCATCGTTTTATAAGAGCATAACCTATATGTACTACTTGTAGACCTTTGGTATCATTTCGGGCATTATTAGTGGGGTCATTTACCAGATACAAACGTGGGTCCATTAGCCCCGCGCTAAGCTACTCAGCGGCTAACGCTACTCTACGCTAACTCTCCCAATGCTAGACCCAGCTGAAAAAGCTGCGGGGGTGTTGTCGAGGTCATGGTGCAAAGGACTCTAGGGTGAAATTACTCCGAACCATTACTTTAAGTATTGCACTGGATATCTATGTAATTTAATAAAGCGAGATACTTTGAACCTTTTCAAACTCAAAGGTGAGCCTGTGTTAAGAATACCTGACCAATTTGGTGTTCATAGCTTCATGTTTAGGCTAAGCGTGCTCAGTATTATAGCTGTGTCATTTTAAGTAAAAAAGGAACTTGTATTAAACACATACCAATATTGAACAACATTTGAAAACACACTAAAAGAAAATTAATCTTAACATTTACTAAAATAGAACATCTAATAATACAAAATGAATCTTAACCAATCTATAAAAACACAATAAAACAACTATTTACGTGCGTGTGTGTGTGTGTGTGTGTGTGGGGGCTGCAAGTCTGTTGTGCCACGCGATACGCTGCCCTTGGGGTTGAGCCAGCGCCAACATCAGCCTGCCGTACTGAGGGCCTTCTCTGGTGTCTGTTGAGGAAAACACAAAACACAGAGTGAGGTCTGGTGTAACAGACATACAATGGAGTCTTTAATGACTCTTAGAGTTTTACTTACATTTTGCAGCCTCGCATGAACTCCCTCTGCTCCTCCAGTCCTGAGGTCCCTGACTCCTGGTAGGGGACAGGGGTTTCGTCCTCAGAACTGGAGGAGTACTCAGGCTTGCAGGACCTCTTCCTGGTGGTGGAGGTGATTGCATGGTGTGGGTGAGGGCCTGGCGGAAATGCTCCCTCATCCTCTTTGACTGGGCCACGTTCAGGCTGAGGGCGTAGAAGCAGTCAGCTGTGGCCGTGTTGTTGCACATCAAGGTGGCCACCATCGTCCGCTGCTCGGCAGGCAGGTTGTTCTTGGCCTTAAAACAGTAGAAGAGAAAATATTGCTACTGTCAGTTAAGCCAGCAGAGTTGAATGAAGATGAATTAGTTATTAGTTAATGAAATCCAGCATGAACAGATAAGTGACTGAGGAGAACTCACATGCGCAAACACAGCCGTCCTCAGGTCGGTGAAGTTGGGGGACCCTTTAAGGCCCATGTCCGCCCACGCTACCTGCAGGTGGTGCAATAAGTTTTAGCATGGGCCCTTCCCAGCCGTGAAAAAACCAGCTGGTTTGGTGGCTTGCTGGCCGCCTGCAGCTCCAGACACCTCTCCAGCCAGCGAAAATCGTCAGTCTCCAAGAGTCTTGTATTCCCTGACACAGAAAACGGACAGACTATTTCAGAGGAGACATTAACAAAAACAACAGACTCACAAGCAGTGAAGACAACAGGAAACAAGTCGAGATTTTAATACATACAGAGATCACAAAATCCCCTGTGCAGCACGCTCACCACATCCATCGCATTCAGAGACTGGGCAGGTAGGGTTTCCCAAAAGTATTGAGGAACTCATGTATGTGATGGTCACAGCCCTCACCGGACTGGAGGTGGGCTGTGTATCCTGCAGAAACATAGGCTTTAGAGTCAGTCACTGTTATTCACAGCAGGTATTATTGTCATAACCATATAATAATTGTTTTGCAGGAAGGAAGTCACCGCATTATACCCGATGCCATCAATATTCCTTAAAACAGCCAACTGAACAATTCAGTCTGACCCTTGGTTTTACCTGCCAGGTAAAATATTAAAGAACTCTCAACACCTTGGACTGTGCATTTTCCAGCTGCCTTGTGGTACAGCTGGTAGCTTTCGGAAGTTTTCTGTAGACCTACATTTAAAATGATCTGAGTAACATTTAACATTGAGGTCTGAATCTGAAAACACATATACACACACATATATATATATATATATATATATATATATATATATATATATATATATATATACATATATACATATATATATATATATATATACACACACACATATACATATATACATATATATATATATATATAGCTGAAATAACGTTACACAAACAATTAAAAACATACAACATGAAAGGTAGGCATTCAAAATAGGATGCATGATCACTTTGAAAACAAATTCCTCCTTTTTCTGCATGTTCGCTTCAACAAGCAAGATGCGGCGTTAGGTCTTTTAATATAGACGTTAGTGACTGTATCTGACTGAGTGGTGACGGTTAGCGATTGAAAGCTTTTACGCCCATTTTACGCTTCTAAATTAGCATATAAATAATTTACCGTGGCAGTAATCCGTCTGCGTTACTAGCGGTCGATGGATTATGCTCGTTAGTAGCGTTTATTCATGCTTTCCTTACTGCATAGGAGAGGAGCCTGATAACTGAAGGCTCTAGCTCCCATTCTACTTTTAAAGACTCTCAGGTACCACCAGTAACTCTGCATTCTGGGGAGCAGTGCTCTAGTAGGACAATAGGGTATTAGGAGCTCTTCTAGATATGATGGTGCTAGACCATTTAGAGCTTTGTAGGTCAAGAGAAGGACTTTAAAGTCAATCCTGGATTCAACAGGAAGCCAATGCAGAGAAGCTAATACAGGAGAAATATGATCTCTTTTCTTAGTTCTTGTGAGAACACGCTGCAGCATTCTGGATCAGCTGGAGAGTCTTAAGAGACTTATTTGAGCAACCTGACAGTAGGGAATTACAATAGTCCAGCCTGGAAGTAACAAATGCATGGACTAGTTTTTCAGCCGTCGTTTTGAGACAGGATATTCCTAATTTTGGGAATGTTACGAAGATGAAAAAGGCTGTTCTTGAGGTTTGTTTTAGATTGGCATTAAAGGATATATCCTGATCAAAGATAACTCCTAAATTTCTAACAGTGGTGCTGGAGGCCAGGGCAACACCATCCAGAGTAGCTATATCTCTAGATAATGAAGTTCGGAGGTGTTTAGGGCCCAGCACAATAACTTCAGTTTTGTTAGGGTTTAACATCAGAAAATTATAGGTCATCCAGGATTTTATATCCTTAATGCACTCTTGAAATTTAGCTAGCTGACTGGTTTCGTCTGGTTTGATTGACAAGTATAATTGGGTGTCATCCGCATAACAGTGAAAGTTAATTGAGTGTTTTCTAATAATATTGCCTAGAGGAAGCATATATAAGGAGAATAGAATTGGACCAAGCACTGAGCCTTGAGGAACCCCATGGCTAACTTTTGCGTATTCTTGAGGATTTATCATTAACATTCACAAATTGAGATCGATCAGAGAAATAGGACCTAAAACCAACTCAGAGCAATTCCTTTAATGCCAACCAAGTGTTCCAATCTCTGTAACAGGATTGAATGGTCAATTGTGTCAAATGCAGCACTAAGATCTAGTAAAACAAGAATGGAGACAAGACCTTTGTCTGCAGCAGTTAAAAGGTCGTTAGTAATTTTCACCAGTGCCGTCTCTGTGCTATGATTCTTTCTAAATCCTGATTGAAAGTCATCAAATAAACTGTTGCTATGTAAAATCACATAACTGATTAGCAACCACCTTCTCAAGGATCTTGGATAGAAAAGGAGGGTTAGATATAGGTCTATAGTTTGCTAAGACCTCAGGATCCAGGGGTGGGTTTTTTCAGAAGAGGTTTTATCACAGCTACTTTAAAATGACTGTGGTACATAACCTGTTAATAGAGACATATTGATCATATCTAGTAATGAGGTGTTAACCACAGGTAATGCTTCTTTGAGTAGTCTCGTTGGGATGGGGTCCAAGAGACAGGTATATGCTTAGCTGAGGATATCTTTAACAATAATTGTTGAAGATCTATAGGATAAAAAGCAGTCTAAGTATATGTCGAGACTAGTCTTTATTTCTAAACCTACTCTGCGTTTAAAGGTGAACCGTTAGAAGTTGAGTGTAAAGGTGATGAATTTTATCTCTAATTGTTGTAATTTTATCATTGAAGAAGCTCATGAAGTCATCACTACCCAGAGCTAGAGGAATAGATGGCTCAGTAGAGCTGTGACTATCTGTCAGCCTGGCGACAGTGCTGAAAAGAAACCTTGGGTTGTTCTTGTTTTCTTCTATTAGTGATGAGTAATAGTCTGATCTGGCCTTTCTTAGGGCCTTCCTATAGGTTTTGAGACTTTCTTGCCAATCCAAACGAGATTCTTCCACCTTGGTGGAACACCACTTACATTCGAGGGTTTCGCGAGATTTGTTTTAATTTCGCAGTTTGGGAGTTATACCAAGGTGCTAGTTTCCTTTGCTTCATCATCTTCTTTTTCAGGGGAGCGACGGAGTCTAAGGTCGTCCGTAGGCATGTCGTAACACCGGCTACAAATGCATCAATTTGAGAGGGACTGAGGTTAACATACAGGTCCTCTGTTATGTTAAGGCACGACATAGAGTCGAATGCTGTTTGGAATATCTTCTTTAAATTTAGCTATAGCACTGTCAGATAAGCATCTGGTGTAGGAGCTTTATCTAATTTAATATAATCAGGTAGTAAGAATTCGAAAGTGATTAAAGAATGATCTGATAATACCGAATTCTGCGAAAATATTATTAAATCCTCAATTTCAATACCATATGCCAGCACAAGGTCGAGGGTGTGGTTAAAACAGTGTCGCCTTGTGCACACTCTGACCTGAAACCGATTGAATCCAGTAATGAGTTGAAAGCAGTACTAAGGCTGTCATTGTCAACGTCCACATGGATATTAAAATCACCTACAAGAAGTACTTGGTCTGATTTAAGGACTAAACATGATAAAAACTCTGAGAATTCAGATAAAAATTCAGAATACGGACCTGGAGCCCTGTAAATAACAACGAATATAATTGGCTGTAATGTTTTCCATTTTGGATGTTGAAGATTAAGAACAAGACTTTCAAATGAGTTATAATGTAATTTAGGTTTAGGAGTAATTAGCAGGCTTGCATCAAAGATGGCTGCAACTCCCCTCCCTCGGCCTGAGCCTCTAGGAATTTGAGTATTAATATGGCTGGGAGTCGCTTACTTAGACTAACATAGTCTTCATGGCCCAGCCAGGTTTCAGTAAGACAAAATAAATCAATTTTATTGTCTGATATCAACTCGTTTACCAGTACTGCTTTAGAAGACAGAGATCTAATATTTAATAGTCCACATCTAATTTTCCTATTTTGTTCTATTGCAGTAGTTTTAATTCCAATTAGGTTGTTAAGTATAGCGCATCTTTTGTTTACCTTTGATTTAACCGATCTGAGCCGGGGACAGACACCGGTCTTATTAGACTATGAGTGGGTACTGCTCCAACGGAAGCACAGAGGGCGCGTAGCACTGCACCTCTGATTACTAATATCAAACTTGGGTTGTCATGGTTTATGTCTGATAAACTCGTTCAGATTTTTTATATGAGAGCGGCACCGTCCCAGGTGGGATGAATGCCCGTCTCACTCAGACCAGGCTTTCCCCAGAACGCCTCCAGTTATTCACATAGCCCACATCATTAGCTGGGCACCACCCCAAGAAGGATATACAAATAAAATAGTTAAAAGAGGTAAAGCACATACACAAATACATTCAAAAATATCACAAATACATCCATAAAGATACAGGGTGTCCTACAGGGAAGCAGCTTGAGCATGTAGGCATTTAACAATAAGATTTAAGGTGGAATAAGTTGTACAGTTGAACATTAAGTTTGGGTGGCACATATTTCAGCCCATACAGTTGATCCATTAGATATATTGTTGAGGAGGGCAGCGCATTCTTCATTTTAGGAATAGTTGGAGAACTGAATCTGTTATTAACATCACTGATGGTAAGCATGCTGAGTTATTAGTTTCATTTGGATACTAAAGGAAGTGACCGAGTCACAAGATAATCTGACTGTGGGAGCTGTGTGTAAATGTGTAAATGTGTTTCTTCTTTAAATCCTGAGCAGTACACTATGATGAATGATCAGAATGAATAACTGTGTGAAGAGGGGGACCTCGGAGACTGGTTTGGGATAAACTATTCCAGCCAGAGAATAGGTTCTGAGAGGATCCTTTAATTTAGGTGCAGGGAGATTATAACAGTGGATGTGTATGTTGATAAACCCTGGATCACCTTTTGAAACTGTCCTTCTAAACTCAACTCTGTCTGATATTTCTTCAGGCTCTGCAAAGGAGGAATCTGTCTTGAAAATAGTGCTGGCCTGTGTCTGTGGTGGTGCTGCTGCTGCTGCTGCTGTTGGTGTTGGTGTTGTTGTTGGTCTTCTTCTTCTTCTCGTGGTGAAACGTGTCGTGATCTGTAAGTTACAAACTGCTTTACAGCATTTTATTATCAGTGGGGAAAGTAACTCGGTACATTTACTCCTTAACACCCAGAGAGAGGTATATAGGTCCGATATTGGAACCAATCACAATGTTTGTTAACTCTTAGAACAAAAATCAGAACATTTGGGTTTACTTTTACCTAATTGCCCAAAAATAACACAGGCGGTTCCATAAAATGCTCTTCGCAAGTAAAATGAAGTATCAATTAAGTACTTTTATTGAATTTTGAGTGTTTTTATTCAATTAACGTTGCTGTTCCTAATGCTAGATGTGGTTAATCAAAGACTAGCGAAGCATTTGAAACTAGGTTCCCCTGCGAGGTTGTCAGCTGTGTGTCTGCCTGGTGTAGTCTGTGTGTAGGACGGCTGGTTTAACCACCATACTGCACCTCACCGTAACCTCACGGTCCCGGTGTTCTCCGCTGTGTCCGGCAGAGAGCCACGAGCAGACAAAGAAGAGCATCTGAAAGAGAAACTACAGTTGAGAAATTGACTCGTATAGCATATTTTAAACGGTTAATCATTTACATCCCTATTTTTCATTTGGGCTGGGCATCGTTCAAAATCTTCCCATCCGGTGCCAATTTCAATACCTCAGTTTCGCCGCGGTTCCTTAACGATACTTTTCCATACCATATGTTTTAAAATCCATTTCAACATCAACAAATATACAGTACAGGCCAACAGTTTGGACACACCTTCTCATTTAATGTGTTTCTTCATTTTCATGACTATTTACATTGTAGATTCTCACTGAAGGCATCAAAACTATGAATGAACACATATGGAATTATGTACTTAACAAAAGGTAGAATAACTGAAAACATGTCTTTATTTTAGATTCTTCAAAGTAGCCACCCTTTGCTTTTTTGATAACTCTGCAAACCCTTGGTGTTCTCTCAATGAGCTTCATGAGGTAGTCACCTGAAATGGTTTTACCTTCACAGGTGTGCTTTGTCAGGGTTCATTAGTGGAAGTTTTTCCCTTATTAATAAAAAAGCAAAGGGTGGCTACTTTGAAGAATCTAAAATATAAGATATGTTTTCAGTTATTTTCACACTTATTTCAAACTTCTGGTAACGCTGCTCACTCAGAGTAACATTAATAACACTGGTTGTGCTTTTGGATAGGGGTGCACCAGTCACATACTCAGGATTGGTATCAATCCCAACTTTAAAAATTAACAAAAATAGAGAAACCTTTTTGCCACAACATGACATATTATAGATAATAATAAATAAATAAACAAATTATTTGTGTACAGGCTAATATTGAACTAACTAAAATGCAAAGGACTGTAATGAACAAAGACTTTTTAGTGCAAACTCAAAACAAACTCTACATTTAACTAATGGAGAACTAACTTAAGTGCAAAGGAATGTAATTGTAATTGCCTTGTTGCTGAAAGGTGCTGTAGAAATAGTTGTGTTGCCTTACAACCTCAGCCTGTCAGTCAGTCCTCAGGGCAGAGAAACCACCGTTGTGGCTGCTCGTCTCAGAGGAAGTGTAACGTCAACAGCACAGCGACTGCTTTCATCTCGCCATTAATATCATATCACAGCAAACGCTGTCTGGGTGAAGTTTAGAAAAACTGAAACCACACCTGAAACCCCTTTATCGGCATCGCCGTGACTCTCTGGGACTTCAACAAAACTACAGAGTGTGTGTGTGTCTTGCGCTCAGACGCTTTTGGAACCGGAATTTGGCACCAAAAGATAAATCATTTTTCAATACTCATAGGATCTGAGTATTTTTTTCTGTGCCATAAAAGTATCGATGTTCGGTGCCCAGCCCTATTTTGCATACATAAAATATTAATATTGGGATTTCCGCCATGTCTTAAAGTCTAAAATAATTATAGGCCTTAAAAAGTCTTAAATTCGCTCAAGTATTGTGTTCTTAAATCATTTTAAACAGGTGTTAAATGTTCCTACGTCCGTGTAACGCTGCCTCTGATGCTCGTTGGAAGCATCAGCGAGCAATTCTGTGGTGCTGTAGTTCTTTCTTATATATGTACAGATTATTATTACGGTCTGTGTCTCTTTTATTCATTTTGTATAGATTTATTTACTTTGCAAATACTTTTTGTGACTCTGCATTTTGTTGTTCTTTAATGTTGTGATATAGGTGTTACATTTCATTGATTAAAGGTCTTAAAAAGTCTTAAATGTGACTTGTTGAAAGCTGCAGAAACCCTGCTCTCTACTTGTTAGCAGTACACACAAACCTTCCTGAACTGTTGAGATGTAGTGTGTCACAAAGTGGTTTCATCTTCTCACAGGGAAGAAGAGGAAAGCAGCAGAGACGAGTGGAATGATGAAATACCTGAGGCCAGAGGAGGACGTCCTGTAGACCCACACAGCGCTGCAGAACACAGTCTGAGAGACTCGGTGGTCCGAGACCATAAAAACACATCCAAACTTCATCCGCTTAACCCTCTATGGCATGAAAATTTGCTCTTGAGCTAAAACCTGGTACTATGCATCTCTCCCCTTGGGGTTAATGTTAATTGTACGCTGTCCCTGTTTCTTGTGGGTTATTGTTTCAATCAGTGTGTCTGTTTTTGGTAAATCACACTGATATCCTATTCTGTGTGAAACCTCAGGAAGCAGTTGCTGGTGGAAGTAAAGCTGAGGTTAACACATTTCTGGCACGTGGCTTTTGGTGTCCCCATGCACCCTGTGATCATATCCAGGAAGAGGAACACCAGCCGCTGGAACCACTTCTGTGATCTGGTTTTGGTCCGGTACAGTGCAGTCAGGGAGTCAAGCAGATCCAGAACCTTCCCAATCGTTTTTGTTCTAAAGATCCACGTCCTGCTCTCTTTAGGTCAGTAAGAGGAACTCTTGTAAACCAGTTGTCGGAGTAGAGCTTGTAGTTCTTTTGCTGAGCCAGGCGGAGAACAACGTTGCCACGTGCTCCCATATCTACGACAGCATTAGGGCCACATCAAGGGGAAAAAATGAAGGAGGAAGATTTATTTATTTATTTAGCATTTTGAGAATAAAGTCGAAATGTCGAGAATAAACTTGATATTTTAAGAAACGTTGGACCAAACCTAAACCAAAACTGCTAGTCTTCTAGTAAATGCCTTGTGAAGGCCTATATGAACTTGTGAATTTATATTTCAGAATCAGTTTTAATAACAAGGAAATTATTCCTCTTTTAGCGCATAAACACAGTATGGTGATAAGGATTAGGACTTTTAAGAGACTGTGCCGAAAATTGGGTCTGTTCAGAAGTACAAACCACACAAATTGGTAAAGGTGGCCGTATTCAAGGCTGCAAACTGAAGTAGCTTGTAATGGACAGATGCAATAAGGGTATCCATGGTTACACCTACGTGCAATACAGAGAGGATATGTTGTATCACACGACCCAATAAGACAACTGATCCAATAGTTTGATCCTGAAGGAGTGGAGCTCAGGCGAGGATGTAACCGTAGCCGATCTGTGATGTTGCCCACATGGCAGCTGGCATGGTGGACAGTCGCTCTGTGATATTTTTTTTTTTTTAAGCGATAAAGGAGTTGAATTTCAACTTTATTCTCGAAATGCAAAATAAATAAATCTTCCTCCTTAATTTTCCCCCCTTGATGTGGCCCTAATGCTCCGTCGTACACGTCTGCTAACTCAGGGGCTTGTACAACTCTCCCTGTGTAGACCTCTAGGTTGTGGGGTACACCATCAGAACCAGCCAAGACCAGTATCTTGTAGCCACATTTTGTTTTGGTTTTGATGGCAGGTTCTGCTTCAATCTACTTCTTCCCTTGAATGGGACCATCTGCTCATCAACAGACAGCTTCTATTTCATATTTCAGCTGGGTTTTTTTGTCGTGATGTTTAATTTTTCTTTGGTTCCCAACATAACTCATATTTATTTTATTTTATTGACTGTACTGTGAAGCTAAAAAATCTTTTCAACATTTTCTGACTCTGTAGCACTTTTCTGAATGTTTGTCCTTTTATCATTTCAAATAAACCTGTTTAAAAAGGGAACGTGCTGCTCAGTGTGTAGTTTTCTCTTTCTGCTCTGATTCTGTGTTTACTTTATGATTTACAGGTGAAGAAAGTTCACTAATCCTTTATTGAAGTCAAAGTGTGAAAGGCTCAATTAAACCCACCAAGGTGTTCAGCATCAAACATTTCAATCAGGACATTTCAGCAACAACATCACGTGATCCCAGTCAGTAGTCCTCCATCCAGTCTGAGGTTACATGTTAACGTACTGCTCTGTACTGTAGTAAACTAGTCTCACAGTCTGAGGTTACATGTTAATGTACTGCTCTGTACTGTAGTAAACTAGTCTCACAGTCTAAGGTTACATGTTAATGTACTGCTCTGTACTGTAGTAAACTAGTCTCACAGTCTGAGGTTACATGTTAATGTACTGCTCTGTACTGTAGTAAACTAGTCTCACAGTCTAAGGTTACATGTTAATGTACTGCTCTGTACTGTAGGAAACTAGTCTCACAGTCTGAGGTTACATGTTAATGTACTGCTCTGTACTGTAGTAAACTAGTCTCACAGTCTGAGGTTACATGTTAATGTACTGCTCTGTACTGTAGTAAACTAGTCTCACAGTCTGAGGTTACATGTTAATGTACTGCTCTGTACTGTAGTAAACTAGTCTCACAGTCTAAGGTTACATGTTAATGTACTGCTCTGTACTGTAGTAAACTAGTCTCACAGTCTGAGGTAAACGGAGTTTTGTGTAGTCAGTAACTCCAGCTGAAATGTTGATTAAAAAACTAATTGATCCTAGAAAATACAAAAACATATTTTGAGTGAAATATATTTTGTGACTTTGCACCTTTTTGATTATTTGTCATCATGGTGATTATATGCACTGCTGCTTTTATTTAACAGTAATATGGCTGCTACAGCCATTTATGTTCATCTAATATAATGAATAGATATTCTTTTTACATATTTTAGTTTGCTTGTTCTCAAAGAAGGCTTGTCCGACAGTGTTGTTGTCATTACTTAGAGTTCCTCATGGGGGAGACTGAGACTATGAAACACTACAGCTTTAATGTTAAACCTTAGTAACATGTGAGAAAGTGGAGACCAGACAGGGTAAGTTGATTCAGGAGAACTGGAGTTTTTCAGTTTGTACTTAAAAAATGAAATATGCAGATTATAGAGTCATTTTCCTTCCTGTCAATTAGCCACAAAACAGCCCTGTTTTCAGCTTAGCGATGATTTACTAGCTGATCCGAGAAGCTTTTTAAACACTTTATTTAGCTTAAGAAGAAGGATATACAAATAGAATAATTAAAAAGAGGTAAAGTACAAACACAAATACTATGAAAAATATCACAAATACATCCATAAAGATACAGGGTGTCTGGTAACAAATGCATTCGGTTAAGAGAGAAGCAGCTTGAGCATGTAGGCATTTAGAAATAAGATTTAAGGTGGAATAAGTTCTACAGTTGAACATTAAGTTTGGCTTCGTACATCCAAGTATGAATCAGACAAATACAATATGTTTTAACAAAGTGCAAAATCAACAAGAGCCAAAAGAAAGTGCAGCAAATAAAATCCTACGTCATCATACAGCAGTTCTGTAACGGTCTGATTCAGCCCCAGATATTAAAGAGATATCAAAAATAAGAAATACAGTGTAATAAAGGAGCTGAAGCCTTCACATAGTTTGTTGTCCAGCAGAGAGATCTTCACAGCAGTCTGAACCAGGTTCACATGAAGACATATACATACCAGTTGGAGATTCAAGTTACTTTGGATAGTTTTAAATGATAGAAAGCAGCGTTCTTTATGTCCCTGATATTAATTTAAGAGTATACATACATATGCAAAGCTATAAAAATAGAGAAGTAAAACGTACAATAGGCAAGTAGGAGAAAATGAAAATACTCCATTAAACGTACCTTACAGTTGTATTGAAGTACAGCATAGTTACAGTACATGCAGGAATACCCCGGGTACTAAAAGGAGTCCTCTCCGTCTGGTAACTAAATGACAACTAATAAAAATATGGGTCTCAAGGCGGGCTTTGGTCTGTCGTCTCCCCAAGGGGACGTAATGCAATGCATTGTGGGGGAAAGGAGAATCATAGCAAACCGCTGTAAAGTAGTACCTACTTTTTCATATTATATTCTGTTTTGTGATACCCAACAACATCAAATACAACAGAAAACAGGAATTTATGTAAAGATCGTTTTCTAATACTGCATCTGTCATTGTTGGGTCTTTGTAAACTATAGAGTGTGGTCTAGACCTACTTTTTAATTTAAATTATTAAAGTATTTCTGATTCTCTATCTGTAAAGTGTCCTGAAATAACTCTTGTTATGATTTGATACTATAAATAAAATTGAATGAAAGCTCTCAGAGAGGTTTCCTACAGTAAGACGTTTCCATTTCCTGCAGCTCTCTCCAGGTCTTCATCTCCTTTTGCTGCTTCCATGTTCAGGTTTTTCATCTCACATCCATTCCCTGCTCTCTCTGGTTCTTGCTCCTTCCTTCCTCTGAGCCTCTCGATGCAACTCTCTGAGAAAAAGAAATTGAAAGATGCAGAGACACAGGGAGCTTCTTGAACAAAGCGGCTGAAAGGTATATAAGCCAGAAATTAGCAAATAAATGAGAACAAGTTTTGATGCGAACTTTAAGATGATGGTAAAGTATGGAGAATGCAGAACGTGTGTCAGCCTAGCTGCTAGCATGGCACGCCCTCATACTCTGCTTCTGACTGGCTAGTAGTCCTTACCTAGCTACTGTATTTTCGGGGTCGTCTTATATTCGGGTCAATGTGGTATATGGCTCACATCTGAGCATTAATGTGGATTAAAGCACACAAAGTGTACCAGGATCAGTCTGTCTGGTTCTGGTTTGACTTCAACAACTTCAAACACAGACATGAGACATCAAGCACTGATATGTCACCTCATTCAAGAATGAACTTAAAACTCTCCTATTTGATAAAGCTTATAGTTAGGGAGTGAGGAGTTGCAGTGTTCATCTAACTGGCCCAACTGCTTCTCTTCATAATTGTTAGATTAATAATACATAACAAAGTAGAGGGAGGCAGGCCAGCCAAGCCAGATCCGGCAGGGGGAGAGTTCTAAGCCCGAAAAAGCTACCTCTCCTTATGACCTGTCTCTCTTAGTTACCTGTTATAGTTACGCTGTTATAGTTCTAGACTGCCGGGGGACTTCCTTCCTTTGACACACTGAGCTGCTCTCTCCTCTCCCTTTCTATTACTGTTTCTATTACTGTTACTATTACTATTACTATTTGTGTGCAGCCCGTCCCAGAAATGCTTGTTACTAATCCTAGCTTCCGGGGGAGTTTACTCCCCGAGTCCTTATGCTTTTTCCCCCAGCGTATTTCCTTGGAGAACGTTGGCACCAAGACCCTGGTTGCAGCTGTCGCCGGGGTCCTGCTGCACTCCCTGCTGAGCTCAGCGATGCCCTGCAATGTCATGCTGCGTCCTGCTGAACCCTGCAGCTTCCCGCTACATCCAGTCACTGTTCCATTATTAATGTGACTACTATCGCCACTGTTCATCACACCCCCAACCGGCTCGTCAGACACCGCCTACCAAGAGCCTGGGTCTGTCCGAGGTTTCTTCCCAAGAGGGAGTTTTTCCTCGCCACTGTCGCACTGCTTGCTCTTGAGGGAATTACTGGAATTGTTGGAATTGTTGGGGCTTTGTAAATTATAGAGTGTGGTCTAGACCTACTCTATCTGTAAAGTGTCTCGAGATAACTTATGTTATGATTTGATACTATAAATAAAATTGAATTGAATTGAATTGAATTGAATTGAATTGAATTGAAATTGAATTGAATTGAATTGATTTGATATCACATCAGTTCACAGTGAAAACACGCACATGTGGAAAGATACAACTAACACCACAAATGATCAGGAGAAAGAGCTGTGGAGCAAAAGTTAGTTATTTTAACTTACTGATCTTTCCTCTCATCAGAACCAGAACCAGGAGAGTCCCGAGGAGGAGAAGAGAGGGAAGGATAACAGCACGGGCAGTCTTCCTGTTCTCACCATCTGGAAGAATATCAGAGAAGATGTTGAGTTTAGAAGAAGGGCAGCTTTAAGAAGATACACACCTAACCCTAACCCTAACCAGAACTCACACACTAACCAGCCTGAGTCAGGACCCTTCAGGTCTCTGGAGGACTATTAGAAGACATTTACCCCGATGCTCTGACTCGCTCTCTTCTCCCACTGGAGGTCCAGATGTGCTGAAATCATTTCTCTTTGTCCTGTTTGCTTTTCTTTCTGTTTCAAATGACACAAACAAAGTTATTCATTATCTCCAGTTGCATTATACACAACTTAAATATAAAAACATTATGATTGACCTGTCCTGCTTACCAACAGTGAGGTAAAATTCACAGCGGGCTTTCAGGTCTGGGATGTAGACTTCATACGGTCCAGAGTCAGACAGATTTACTGAGGAGATGTGCAGCGTCACGGTTCCTCCGATCAGGTCTTCATGGATCAGAGTTGTTCTGCCTCTGTAGTGAGGACTCTGTGGAGGGAAATGGTCCTGTCCATGTCGGTAGACGTGGACCAGATCGTCATGGAGGTCAAGTCTCTTCAGATCTAACGTGTAAGGAGTCAAGTTGAGCGGAGGACTCAGAGAACCCCCCAGAGTAACAGCATCACCTTCTACTGCCTCGACCAGAGTCGGACACACCACACCATACTCTCCTGGAGAAACACACATTATATAGACACACACATTATATAGACACACACATTATATACACACACACATTATATAGACCGTCTGAAATCCTCTGAAGGACAGACAGCTTTTCAAACTCTTTTCATTGGTTTAACCCTCATGCCCTCCTCAAAAAAAAACAACACTGGACAACTTCATGGCAAAAATGTACACGCACACAAAAACTGCTATTAAATCATCATAGGCTATATCAATATTTTTTTCATAAGTCACTTAAACAACTTCTAACTTGCTCAAAACTACCAAACTTTTATTTTCTGGATTTTAACCCTTTTAATTTTGATTCTTTGAAGTAACAATTATTTAAGAAAAACCCAACAGAACATTAATTATTTTCCGTAAAATAAATCGTAGGGGAATGGGGCTTTGGTGGTGATTAGAGGCTTGGATATGTCAAAGATAAGCAACAAAACTGATTTGATTGCATTAGTATTTTTTATGTAGTTCCAGATACTCCCTCTGGACACCTTTGTGGACAAAAATGCCTCATTGACTTCCATTAGAACCACGTTTTATCTCACTGCCTTTACATAAAACCATGCATTCTGTAATGTCAGCGTTTCATTTTGAACAAATGAAACGCTGATATGACATTTTTACGGTATTCCACCAGATCCAACCATTTTGCCCTTGTAGGCCGATGCATGAAATCAGTATATTTTTGTTTGTTATATTATGGACTAAACTATAAAACAAGTATTGGTGTGTTTATGCACCTGGCTCTAGAGAAGGAGAAAGACCTGGAGCAAAGAGAAGGAGCCTTTATCTTCCAGCCAACTGCAGGACTCATCTGAAGATGACACAAGTTTCGGGAGTCTGACACAAAATGGTCACTGGTGTCCTCCAACTCTGTGAGTGCCTCTAACCCTTCCTCTGCATTGATGCCAGAGCCCACGAGATATGCCATACCAAGAATCCACGATGTGGCATCCTCTTTCAACCCTTTCTTCACTCTTGACTTGATCCAGCTGATTCAGGAAATGACAAACCTACACGGGAGGTGTTCAATCTCAGGATGGAGTGATGTGGATGCTCAAGAGATTTTAACATACATGGGACTTCACACTTGGCTGGTGTGTACCGGTCCAAAGGGGAATCCACCCGGAGCCTGTGGGATGTCCATAGTGGGAGACCAGTCTTCAGGGCCACCATGTCCCACAAACCATTTGAAATGATAAGTGCAGGTTGACAGCACATGCAGGAGACAATGTCCTCCCCAATCTCTTTATTGTTTTTTCAAGTTAGCAACATTTGCATAAACAAAAGTGTTGTACGGATAAGGGATAACAAAAAGGAGCTTCACTCCCATTTACTGGACCTTCCACACACCTGTCTTCAGGTCCCTATATAGCCCACCCACAGAAAAGAAAACAAGAACCCAGCACTCACACACCAGGACAAAAGAGACAGAAAAAAATTAAAATAAAAAATAAATAAAAAATAATTATACAAGAGGGGAGGGAGGGGATTGGCTCAGGGCTCAGTTAAGACTGGTCAGTTTCTAAGACACACACACACACACACACACACACACACACGTTTCAAATGAAACGCTGACATTACAGAATGCATGGTTTTATACTGTAAAGGCAGTGAGATAAAACATGTGGTTATAATGGAAGTCAATGGGGCATTTTTGTCCACGAAGGTGTCCAGAGGGAGTATCTGGAACTACATAAAAAATACTAATGCAATCAAATCAGTTTTGTTGCTTATCTTTGACATATCCAAGACTCTAATCACCACCAAAGATCCCATCTCCATATTATTCATTATATGGGAACAAATAATAATTTGTGTTTTTGGTAATAATGCAATACTTCAAATAAATAAACTGGCATTTAAAGCGTTAAAATCCTCAAACATTATTGAATGTTTGGTATTTTTGAGCAAGTTAGAAGTTGTTTAAGTGATTTATGAAAAAAAAGCAGAAACAAATATTGATATATGATTATTTATTATCTATTATCTATTACGTGCGTGTACATTTTTGCCATGAAGGTGTCCAGAGGGTACAAAATGAATCAAGTATAAAAAAAAAAGTAAAAAAACACTGAATTTAAAAATGTTGACCAAAAAGAAAGGTTCCTACAAAATGTCATGCCATAAGCAGTAACACAGCAAAAAATATCACAAAATTAAAAAAAACAATAAAAAATTAAAAAATTGAGAAAACTGTAAAAAAATGCCCAAAGAGAGCATGAGGGTTAAATGTAGCGGCACAACAGTAACAGTTCACTTTCCCACTTCTCCCATTCAGGAGGATAGAGCTGAGTAAATGTATAAGAACGTGTTGGCGAGGGGAAGTCTGTTGTTGTAAAATGGTGCTGCGGCTCCTTTAAGAGAGCTCCGTACATATGGGTCTGTGTGTGTGTGTGTGTGTGTGTGTGTGTGTGTGTGTGTGTGTGTGTGTGTGTGTGTGTGTGTGTGTGTGTGTGTGTGTGTGTGTGTGTGTGTCAGTGTGAAGGAGGGAGAGGAGAAAGAGAGAAAGAGGAACCAACACGGGTAGCAGGACGAACGCAACCGGATCAGAGTTGGTGGAATAAGTTGAAGTTTTGTACCCAGTGTGTGCGCTGTTAGAAATAAACTCCAGAAGACTAAAAGCCGAGCTCCATCATTGTCTCACCGGAAACGGGATTTTAACCCCGACGTTATTGGTCTTATAAAGTCGGCCCTGGAGGTAACGAGTCTCTCTGGTTTTCTGACCACGGGAAAGGTTAACACTGTTTATGGTCTATTTGAATATTTCTATATATATCATCAGGGATGTAAAGATACACTCAACTCACGATTCAATACACGACTTTCTCAGGATTTTTGTACAGAATGAGCTGCAGACAAATGAGTGAAAACTATTATAAACTGTGCAAAATAACAAATGTGTCCTGTTATTAAAAGTGCTAATGAAATCATATTTTATCTTAAATAACAAAAATGTAATAACAAATATCCGCTGAAATATACAAGTTTCTTCCTCCATGCAAAGTCTCTGTGAAAGTCTTTCTGGGCCAGAGGGGGTTCAGTTCCTCCGTTGGCCGCTATGCCCATGGTTGCTTTAAATCATGGCGCTGTTCCCCTTTTATATAGCCTACTGTCTATGGCTGTTCCTCGGGCCTTTCTAAAACGGGGTAGCTTTACAGAAGTACGGTAGTAATAGTTTGTGACCAGTGCATAGAAAACGATGTTTTTGCTGCCGTGTCTCCCCTTAATCCACTTCTCATTGATCTGTATGTTTATAATTCATCTGAATGTTCTTTTAATCACGTTTTACAGACAATAATCAATCATTTAATGAAGATAAACACCATTAATTAATGTCATTTAAGTAAACTTCTAATTTAATCAAACACATGCCCAGGTTTATTTTGTGAGTGT
Source organism: Perca fluviatilis (assembly GCF_010015445.1). Classification (NCBI taxonomy): domain Eukaryota; kingdom Metazoa; phylum Chordata; class Actinopteri; order Perciformes; family Percidae; genus Perca; species Perca fluviatilis. The sequence goes on along the minus strand of NC_053112.1, from coordinate 8,374,929 downwards.
TCAGGTGAAGACTTTTCAGGAGGAAGAGTAAGAAAGAGGTCTTCTATCTCTTCTGACTGTCTACAGTTGTAGGTTATCTTATTAATCAGAAACAAAGCTCTGGTATTAATATAGTTCAGGTCAGTTTAAATCGTCACAGATTGTCTTCACACTGCTCAGTTGTGTTATTGTTCAGTAATGAGCTGATATTTATATTTTACATTTTCAGAAATATAATGCGTTTTTTTGGAAACCTAAATTCCACATGTTGCCAATAATCAAATATAGGCTCATTATCAAAGGAGCAGACTCATATGAATTAAACTCACCCAGGATAGTTCCAGGTAACAGGAGAAAAGTTATTAAAAGTATCTTCATCATCACGTCCAGGAGAGAAGTAAACGTCTTCATCACTTCTGAGATGTTTTGACAATCTGCCTCCTCTCAGCGCAATCCCAGTCTAATACTGACTGAACCCGACTGTGCGTCTATTTGACTGAGTGAACTGTCTGAAGAGCCAGTGTTCACTTCCATGTCCCCTTCCAGACAACCCGTAACTCGTGGTTTCACAACCTTCTTAAACCTTCTTACTACTCGGGAACTCGTACCAGATCGTTGTAGCTATAGCCTACTCCCAGTTACACTTTTTTTCGGTGATAAGTAGAAATAATGTGCACCGTTCACCGCCGCATTAATTAATTAATTATGCACATTTTTGCATAATTTGACATCCTTTCTCTCCCTTTCACTGTCCTTCCGCGCGGGCCGCCCCCCCCCTCCCCGCCCCCCCCAACACCACCGCCCCCCCCCATTCCATCTCCTTTTGGTTGCTTGATAAAGAGGAAATGACCATATTTAGATCCGACAACGTTGCACCGGGACAGCGATCGCGGAGCAGCATCAACAGTCTTCACCCCGTGTAATCCCAATGGCTACCTGTAACGTTTTGCTTCAGATGTACTAGACAACCTGTAGGGGGACCGAAGCTCCGCTCCGACTGCACGCGCGCTCCCGCGGCCAGGGGATACAAATCCTGGCGGGGATAAGTACCTTGGCACACCGGGACCACACCGGAACTGAGCATAGACACATAGACTATATACAACCGTAGACAACTTGCGGTTTGAGAGGCCAAGGTGCACGCTCTTAGTTACTATGGAAACCCTGTCGAGGTCGCTATTTGGTCAATTTGAAGTGCAGAAGTTAAACTCTTCTTATAGGCTACTTTCAATGGTTAAACTCCGCTTCTCTGAGTACACGCGCGCTCCCGTGTAGGCCTAGGTAACCAATGTGATCTCTGCGTTAGGCCGGTTACACACTGCACGCGTCTCGCGAGCATGGCGTTTCTGTTGCGTCTCAGCTGCGTGTCTGAGGCGGCGCTGCTCCTGCTGCTAGGTACAGGGAGGGCTGATCTCGGGACATAGTGCCGACAGATTCAAACTCTGAAAAATGAGTAAGTGGGCTGTCTGTGTAGCTGTAAAGAACCTACAGCCTATCTGATGTTGGACCGTCACTCACGTTGTTATCGTAGCCTATCCTACTACCCTTAGGCCCATATAGCCTACTGATTTGATTAAAGCAAGACCACATCGGCAGTATTGACTGTAAAATATGTTACAGAATATTTCGTTCTGTATGACCAGTGCAACATTTGAAAATATTTTCTCTGAAATCTTGTATTACATTTATATCTACATTGATGTCAAAACCTAGACTTTCAAACATCAAGATGTCTTTTATTAATATGCACACTTTTTTTCACCACAAGTCCGAAAGAAGACATGTTATGGAAGAAAAATAGCCCAAAATCTCAAAATTGACCAAAATCTCAAAATTGACCAGAGCATAAAAAAACGACAAAACGAAAATGTTATTAATCAGAAACAAAGATCTTGTATTAATATAGTTCAGGTCAGTTTACATCTTCACAGATTGCCTTCACACTGATTAGTTGTGTTAACTTGTGTCAAAGAAGCAGACGTAGCCTATGAATTAAACTCACCCAGGATAGTTTCAGGAAACAGGAGAAAAGTTATTAAAAGTATCTTCATCATCACGGCCAGGAGAGAAGAAAACGTCTTCATCACTTCTGGGGAGAATGGATTCAACTGTGGAGATTCCTCAGATCACCAAATATGTTTTGATAATTACCCTGACTGTCAGTCAGCGCAATCATGAATCATGAATCTGATCGAGAATATATATTATCCGAGCGAGGCTCTCATTGCCACCCCCCTTGAAGCTGTGAGATGTTCAGTTGAACACTCAGGATCTCCGTTGGCTGCAAACAGACCTCTCAGCGCTCCGAGTCTCTGGTATGGTGCTCTCTGGTCCTTTCCGCTCATTTTATACTCATTCTACAACGCCGTACGTCACTTAGCTATGACGTGCGGCATTTAAGTGCTGAAGGAAATCAGGAGACCAATAGAATGTGATAAGAAAACGCACTTTAATCCTACATTAAAAGTCACTCTAGCCAAACGTTTTATGAGATAAATCATCACCAACCACCCAAGGATACATGATCCATCTTTAACTGGGCTGATTCAACTAAATTAAACTGTATGTAGGTTGTTTGTTTTTGTTTTATGTAGCCTAAAACTGGGGAAATGACCTTATAATTAGCCATTAAACGCATCAGCAAACAACAAAGTAATGTCAAACTTTATTTAAAAAAGTTAGAGTAACAGAGGTGTCGCAACCAGGGACGTCGTTATGCCTATTTTAGGGGTGCTGAAGCTACCCCAAAATGTTCCTAAGCAAGCTCCCCTGAATAATAATAAGAACAACAATAACAATTTGATTTATCAATATCCGTATCCTCATTCATATTTAGACGTAACAAATTCTGCTGCGTTTTTTTGCCGATTTCGGGAAAAGCGCGCGGCAAATCTCTTTGAAAACACATAGCACACCATTCCCGGTCATTACACACTTTTTGATGTATTTTGTGTGCATGTGTTGGCAACACACCGTGACTAGTAGCGGGACAAAAATGTGGCGGAATAAGTATGGGGGATGTGATAGGCTATACCTATACAAGATGAATCAGTCACTACTGAAATCGGTAACTTACAAGCTAAAAATTGTGGCAGCATTGTGTCAATCACTACAGTAGTGACTGACACAATGACTGCCACAATTTTTTTCTGTTAGTCACTGATTTCAGTAGTGACTGATTCTGATCAGACGCCACACACACACACACACACACACACACACACACACACACACACACACACACACACACACACACACACACACACACACACACACACAGGTCAAACAGAGGAGCACCACGAAAACCCTAACCCACTATGAAAAAAAACGGTGAAATCCCCCTCTGTTGTACTTTCACAAATAGAGTAAGATTTTTTAAGACTCTTTAGCCTCTCTGGGATAATTTAGACCAGATTTAAAAAGTATAGGTATAGAAGTTTTGGATCTGGACCTGGTCTTATGTGGTCAAGAAAAAAACAGGAAATCCCCCTTTATTGCATTTTCACAAATGGAGTGAAGCTTTCACGGATCTGAAACTGTGTTCTAAAAATAACTAAACCCTAAAAAGCAGCCTAATTTAGGCATTATTCCACCAGAACGATGATAACACCGATGACAGCGACAAGAATTAGGACAACAATGAGAACGATATGAGCACGGGCAGCCTTCTCATTTTCACCTTCTGGAAGAAAATCAGAGGAAATGTTGAGTTTAGAAGAAAGGAAAGTTCATCTATACTGTAACTTCTACAGTCAGATTATCTTCTAGGATAAAGTTAATCAAAGACACTTCAGTTTTCTAGACAACTAGGGCTGTATCGATTATTATAAATTTTTTTATACAAAGCTTACATTGAGGTTTTTGAATGCTGTTGTTACCCTACTTCCTCAAAATATAAAACCAGTTAAAATCAATTTTCTTTAATGAAATAACTCATAAGGTTTTCCGTTTTATTAAAAGGTGCATGACTCACTGTCAGACTAAATGTCAAAAAAATATATATATAATGGATTGAAGTACAAGTCTGAAACAATCCTATGCAACCACCACTGGGATCTTAGTCCGTGAATAGTATAATATCTATAGGCCTAATATGTATAATGATAGTTTAGCCTAGGATACTTTATCTCAAACTGGGCAGAAATATCAAATTTAAACAGTATGAATAGACATGCAAACAAAATAATGGGTGTGTGACGCGTTTCGACGAGACAGGTTGATTGGGTTGCATGAAAGGGGGAGAGAGATGGGGGACGACACGCAGCAAAGGCAGCAGGTCGGACTCAAACCCACTGCAGGACTCTCCCACTGGGTGAGCCAGAGGCCTCCCCAGAAATATCAAATATAGACTGGATGATCAATATCTGGATGGAGGACTGGATGGACTATCTCCAGCCCCCAGCATACATACCAAACGAGAATCAAACCACTTATATCAGGAAAATGTCGCAGCCATGGGCGCGCCAGTATGAGTGTTGTCTGTAGGGGGCTGCAGATTTGGAACGGGATTGATGATGGCCTCAAGGTGTTGCCCTTTATCTCCAACTTTAAAGGTGCAATATGTAATATTGTGTGTAATAATGGCAGCTAGCGGTTAAAATAGTTACTGCACTACCAATTCAAAATACTGGAGAGTCGTTTCCCCCGCCCACTCCTGCTCAGACTCGAAGTTCACGGGGGTTGCCAGGCTGAGACCGCAGCATTCACAACAATGTTGCTAGACGCTTTTCTCACATAGCCAGACATTACTCCACAGCACAGCGGAGTAGCTAACGGTAGATGCTAGTCTCACATAGCCAGACATTACTCCACAGCACAGCGGAGCTAACGGTAGATGCTAGTCTCACATAGCCAGACATTACTCCACAGCACAGCGGAGCTAACAGTAGATGCTGGCTATATTGACAGTCATAAAAGCCCGTGCTCACGCGGAGCTCTGTAACCAACTGACAGACACACTTTTTCGGCTTAAAATTACAGTATGAACCGCTAAAAACACAACAACCTCACTGTCCTCTCCACACGCGAGTCAGGCACACTTCCTCGGCTTAGAAGTACAATACGAAACGCTAAAAATACCACTACCTTGCCGACGGAACACACTTCATTGGCTTAGAATTACGGCAACAATCGCTAAACACACTGCACACTCACAGTCCTCTCTTTCCATCTCAAAAGTATATGTAGCTAGAAGGAGATTTACACGTATATTGAAAAATGCAAAGTTTTTTTTACAAATGATGAAATACGAGTTACAAATAAGAGTCACGGACACATACACCTTTATAGATACGAATAGCTCTGCATTTATTTGTGCATTGGCCTTACAGATACGGATCCCTCTGCATTTATTTGTGCATTGGCCTTAGAGATACATATCCCTCTGCATTTATTTGTGCATTGTGTTTCACAAGTTACAAATAGGCTACTTATGATACTGTTTTAGCACCATAATAGCATCAGGAAAATGCAGCCTAAAGTAGGCCTAGTATATAAGTAGGCTACTCATTGCAAATCGTCACATTTTATAAATTGAAAATGTTAAATGTTTAATTGTGTAATCATGTCAGCTGTAACCTTCTTGTAGTGGTAGTGTAATGTAGAATAAAACATCGTATCTGTAAACTACGTGTGTTTCTTAATCTTAATTTGTATAAGTATAACCCACCAAACCAGTTCAGCATGAAGAGCCGAGAAAAAGTGACGTCAGCTCACTCTACCATACCAGAGTGACAGAGAAATACCTGTGCCTGCTACCATATGTCAATATGGTAAGATGCAGAAGCACAAGGGCGGCGGGGCCCAAGCACAAGGACGGCGGTGCGTTCCATGACACAATGTTTAGTTCGTAATTTACGACTTCAAGTCACAGACTCACGACTTAGTACCGTTCCAAGCTACCTAACGTTAACGTTGTTTTGATTACAATGTGCGGAATTACTTTACGTTGCCTATATATGTGTATTTATTTCTATTTATCACCGAAAAAAACTGTAACTGGGAGTAGGCTAGGCTACAACGATCTGGTATGAGTTCCCGAGTAGTAAGAAGGTTTAAGAAGGTTGTGAAACCACGAGTTACGGGTTGTCTGGAAGGGGACATGGAAGGAAGGCTCCGTTTTCGCAGACAATCAAACAGGCGCACAGCCGTGTTCAGTCACTTGGAGACTGGGATTGCGCTGAAAAGAGGCCGGTTGTCAAAACATCTCAGAAGTGATGAAGACGTTTACTTATCTCCTGGACGTGATGATGAAGATACTTTTAATAACTTTTCTCCTGTTTCCTGAAACTATCCTGGGTGAGTTTAATTCATATGAGTCTGCTCCTTTGATAATGAGCCTATCTGTGATTATTGGCAACATGTGGAATTTATTTTTCCAAAAAAACGCATTTTATTATGTTTCTGAAAATGTAAATCTAAATATGAGCTCATTACTGAACAATAACACAACTAAGCAGTGTGAAGACAATCTGTGACGATTTAAACTGACCTGAACTATATTAATACCAGAGCTTTGTTTCTGATTAATAAGATAACCTACAACTGTAGACAGTCATAAGAGATAGAAGACCTCTTTCTTACTCTTCCTCCTGAAAAGTCTTCATCTGAACACTCACGAAATAAACCTGGGCATGTGTTTGATTAGCAAATTAGGAGTTTACTTACATTACATGAATTAATGTTGTTTATCTTCATTAAAATATTCATTCTTGTCTGTAAAACGTGATTAAAAGAACATTCAGATGAATTATAAACATACAGATCAATGAGAAGTGGATTAAGGGGAGCGACCGTGTGTCGACGAATCCTGCATGATTTTCTGCTTGTGTCTGCGACCGTAACTGTGTCTGATCCAAATATGGTAATTCTTTCCTTTTAATCAGCAACTGGGGTTTGCCTCTAAATGTGCAATCTCATTGGCTGATTTTGGCCAATTTCTGACAACGTGATTCGTTCAGATTTGTGCTCTGACATTTCCGCGGAAGTTCAAAATGTCGAAAGAAGTGCGTCTAAAATCATCTCAGAGAAGATGAAAACAGTTGTCATTATCAAGAAGACAGAGGGGAGTAAAAGACAACTAGGCCTACGTTTTGGGAAGACAATCTGTGACGATTTTGGTGTAACTGACCAGAACTAGCCTACAACAGACTCGTTACCGATGTATAAGATAAGATGTAGAACTTTATTTGTGTTTCAATGTTGTGCATTGTAAGAAATAGTGCAAATATATAGAGTAGCCTACAAATTGTAGTATAATAATGCTGACTTAAAGGCTACTGATGTAAAGAGCAGCGTCACACACACACACACACACACACACCATATGCAGGTCGGTACCTGGACCTTTCATGTTGTAAGCACTAGATGTCACTGTGTTGGCTTCGGATCATTTTGCGATACAATCAGGAAGAAGCTTCAGAGGAATGCAGAGGCTTCACAAGGCTTTTTATATTTAATATTTATGATACAAACAGTAAGAACAAAAAAAACAGAGTCATTAATACAGAAAAAAACATTAGTCAAGAGCAGAGCCAGGGGGAGTCAAATAAATACATTAAAAATAGAGCATAACTGAATGGTTTTAGCCAGGCACGGCGCCAGGATTCCAGTTTTGGATGGGCCAGACCAATTGTGGGTGGGCCTTAAATTAAAAACGTTATCAAATCCCTGTTTAACCTAATACAAATGACTGGCTAATATAGGCTACTGTTATATTATATATATTATATGTGCTTACATAATAAAGATTGTAATAGCTTGATGCTATTTATATGTTGTTGCATTGTAAAAAGTTTCGTTGTAAAGGACGGACCTATCCGCGATCGCTCTCCTTGGTTCTGACCAAAAGAAGAGCGCTTCCCAGACAGCAACCCAACATTGAATAAATATTGATTTTCCATCGGAATCATCATTATGGTTGATATTGAAATTTCAATGCAAAATAAATGTTGAATCACCATTACAATATCGATGAAACCTGACGTTATTAATGTTGATGGCAACAACATTGGAACAACATTGATCTGTAGTTATCTTTATGATTGATTAAGCATTGATATTTGGTTTACTGGGCGATATTGCCAATGTGTTGAAAAGTTATTGATTTATAGTTGACCGGGAAACGACCTGTTGTTGAAAAGCCATCGAAATATAGTTGACCGGGAAATATGATTGAAAATGCATTGATTTATAGTTGACCGGGAAATATGATTGAAAATGCATTGATATATAGTTGACCGGGAAATATGATTGAAAAAGCATTGATATATAGTTGACCGGGAAATATGATTGAAAAAGCCATTGATTTTTGGTTGACCGGGAGATCATCGGGTGGTAGACCAACGTACTGCACCGGACACATTTCAGTTCTGGACTCTTGGGGCGAATACGATCAGGTAAGCTTGCTTAATATGTAATGTTCGATATGAATGAATTGTACTAAATCAAATACTGTTACTCGTTAACATGATGGTTAGTGTCCATCATGCTTTTGGATTCTGCATCAGACAACTTTTAAAAATAGCTAATGTTAGCTAGCGTTAGCTAACGTTAGCTAGCGTTAGCTAACGTTAGCTAGCGTTAGCTAACATTCGCTAGCGTTAGCTAGCAATAACAGTCTTAGAATATGGTACAGGTGAAGTTGGAAATGTTTTGGCAAGGAAATTATTGGATATTATTTTGAATTCGGTCATGTTAGCTAATTCTAGCTAACGTTAGCTAGCGCTAGTCTTAGCCTAAAAATCCATTTTGAACTGATGTTTGGCAAGGATGTGACAGTATTTGTTGCTCTAATTGTGTTGTAATGTGTTTGTAGAGAGGAAAATGCCAGGCGGAGAGGGAAGAAAAGAGATCACCTGCCGGAGGGACTGAAGCAAGTAAAAAGGTAACCTTAAATTTTGAAAAGTGATTTGAATTTAGGGAAAACATGATAGGCTAGCCTACAACACTGGACAAATTGCCTTATATCCGATCATTGCAAAATACTAGGCCTAATGAATTTGTTTCCAAGTGTGTATTTGTGGGTGTTCTGTTTAACTTAAAGGCACATTTTTTGCATTGTGCTTGTATTTTCTGTTTTAGATGCTCTTACACAGCAGATGGGGACAGCCGCCGTCACCCAATTTACTTTTGCCCAGGCTGTGCAACAGTTGCTGCGCTATGCGTCAGACCGGGCAGGATGGACTGGACGACAAAGCAGTCAGACGTCAGAGGACCATGAACTGTAGCTATGCTAAAGAGGACAAATAATGAAATAAGAGGCTAATAAAATGAATTTGTTTTTACTTTAAACAGTGTGGTGTGGTCAGTGTTTTAGGCTAGGCTATAGGCATAAAAGCTTTCAAATGTTCCATCACTTTTTAAAGTCCTGGCTGTAGATAAAGCAGGATATTCATTATAGGCTATTTAATTTAGGGCATTACATTTTCGTATGCCTAGCAATACTTTTCTATGGCTTAATAATGATTGAAATTCCATTGAAATCACGTTGATCCTTAGTTAAGTTGAAATTTCAACATTGTTTCAATATTCCTGATAATTGAAATACCATTGAAATTCCGTTGATCTATGGACAGGATTTCAACGTTGTTTCAATATTAAAACAGGGTGCAAAATGATGTTGAATCAACATCAGAATTTGATGTTGTTTCAATGACTTAATGTTGACAACGGAATGTTGATTTAACATAGTTTCAATGACTGTTTGCTGTCTGGGTTTGGACTCTCCATTATACGCACCATACCTGGCTGTGCTATAGCGCATCTCTCCTAACCTAAGGCCTATAGACTGTTAAAGTGGTCAGGAATCTAATATTTCCCCAAAACATGGTTTAGTTCTGCTCGTATAACATGAGGCCGAATATTTCACAATTCTTTTCAACTGTTTTAAGTTTTCAACAATATACAAATCAACAACACTGCCCGACAGTTTCAATCAATACTCGGCCACAGAACGTGTTCATTGACAACGTCATCTGTCATGTAAAACACGACTCAAGTTATTTCCTTAATTTAGTGTGATGATTCATGTTACAACATGTTTAACAAAAATAAATAAATCGCATTAATAGCCCTAAAGCATTATTGGCCATAACAAGAGAAAACCATGAGGGAAAAACAACTTGACAACAGTAACAAGCTGTTATAGAAATAGAACTGCGCCTGCAGCTCTGTAGCGGGTTATGAATTGATTATTTTAATATCTCATATAACGACATAATTCAATACAGGCAGAGTAGCCTTCACATACCTTACTGTTATCCTCTGGCGGTCCTACACAATTAAACTCAGCAGAAGAAGTGACCGGATACTTTAGCACTGGTTGAGTTGCGGGCTCATCCACGGAAGACCGATCCACAGGACTATATCCATAGGGGCTATATCATCCACTCGCGAGGCAGAGGGACTAGCACCGGCGCTGGTCGCGCTGGTCGCGCTAGCCGGTGCTAGCATCCTGCGGTGGCAGCGATGACTCTGAGACCGTTCGTGCACGTTTAAGGTACCTATACAACGACTGTTGCAACCTTGTCCTTTACTGGAAATGATTTTCACACTCTCAGATCACTGGGAGCTAGCCTAGCCTAGCCTAGCCTAGCCTAGCATACCTACAAGCTACATCCGATCCGAACCTGTCTGCTGAACTTGCGCAGAAACATAAAAATAGACATGACCAGTTTTTTTTAAATTGTTTTTGAAAACTAAACATTAAGACAATTTTAGCACAAATTATGAGATTATTTGCCGATTTTTAATAATTCTTCAACAAATTATAATATATTAATTAATTCATGTTTTTTTAGGAAATGTTTTGGGTGGGCCTGTTGAAAAGTGGGTGCGCCTAGGCCCGTGAGGCCCACCCATAACGCCGTGCCTGGTTTTAGCAGCTTTCTTATTTTTTTTAATGATAGATGGTTTTGATGTAGGCTACTGTTCCGTTTCCTTACCAAAAGCAATAAAAGAAGGTTTAGAGTTACTAAATTTCACAAGGCTTCGTTCGCCCATCACTAGCGCAAACGTCATTCATTTCATTGGATCATTTGCTGGTGACGATGCAGCCTGTTGGCACGTGGGGTAGAAGCCGCTGATTGGCTGAGAAGCTTTCACTCAAAGCTTTCCTTTTATATATGTCAATGAGCTTTCCTCGGGCTGACACGCCCAGCCAGACGTGCACGAGGGGAGAGTCGTGCACGTAAACAGCAGCCAGACGTGCACGACTCTCACGCCGAGTGCACGTCTGGCTGCTCTTTCCCATTCGCTCTATAACTACTGTAGTGATAGGTTGTATCAGCATGAAAACTCTAACTTCTCTCCTGGACTTGATTAATATGAAGACTCTTGTAGCTATTTTGCTGTTTTCCAAAACTACCTTGGGTGAGTTTCCATAGTTTAGGATACTACTTCTTATGAGTCTGCTTCTTATTGACAATAATTGGTAACTATTGATTATTGCAACATGGCATTTAGCAGTGGAGTAGCAGGTCAACAGTAGATACCACTTAGAAGATATATGATCTGAAAGCTGGGAACCTGAAGATTAATTTGAGATGCAGCTCAGCACTGTGTATCAACAACTTTAACATTTTGGAGCTCTCAAATCTCAAGAATGATATTTTTCAGCTATTGGATGACAAGCACTTCAGTTCTGCTCAGAAACCCTCTTACTGTCAGTAGACCTAAAGGAAAAGCAGAGCTCCTCTAAAGGCCCTCAGTCTCTAGCTGGTGTTTGTAAAGTTTCATGAGGCTGTGACCCTAAATAATGTCTCTGTCTATATAATGTCCTGTTGTGGGTCAGTTTATGACTTTACTGTTTTATACAGATTGGTGAATGACAATAACTGCAGACTAACAAAATCAGATCTTTTAGATCACTTCTTAAAACCTATTTTTATAGACTATATGTGGACTATAGGTTTCATGTGATGTGTCTTTTTATTGCTCTTTATTTTAACTTATTTTATTCAACTTGACATATCAAACTGTCCCAGTTGATCCATTAAATATATTGTTGAGGTGGAGCAGCACATTCTTCATTTTAGGAATAGTTGGAGAACTGAATGTAAACCATCAACTCTGGTCCTTCAGAGGTGTTAAAGCTGTGTGAATGTTATGTCTGTTTCTCCAGGAGAGCATCGTCTCACCTGTCCTCAGACCATAGAGGCAGCAGAAGGAGATGATGTCATTATACAGTGTGGTCTGGACCCCCCCGTCGACTTGTCATTCTACACCTTCGATGTGGCGAGACTCGACCTCAGCAGCTATGGTGATGTCCACTGCTATCGACGGGGAACGGATCACCTGGATGACCAGATGGATCGATACAGAGACAGAACAACTCTCCACCATGAAGACCTGATCAGAGGCATCGTGACTCTGAAGATCTCCTCAGTAACTCTGTCTGATAGTGGTCCATATAAAGTCTACGTCCCAGACCTGACAGCCCCTTCTGTTATTAACATCACTGTTGGTAAGCATGCTGAGTTATTAGTTTGATTCAGATTCTAAAAGTGTTGTCTGATTTCAGGATATCCCAATAAAGGCCCTGATTTAAGACCTTGAAGAAGAAGAAGAAGAAGAAGAAGAAGATTTATTTATTTATATTAGGAAAATGCACATTAATCAACATTTCTGTAAATGCGCCAGTGTTAGCCAGTCGGCTAATTTTCAACTGTAGTCCTAGTTGCATGCTCTAAATGAAAACTGAGAACACCTGTGTGGGTGTTTTAAGAGTCTTTTAATACTGGATATCTTCTCGTGTAAACTGTCCAGTTTAGATAACGGGCACAGACAGCTTTGACTACTAGAACACATTTTGGTCGTTTTTTCCACGTACTGAGAACTATATTTATTACATTTTTAATTTTGTTTACAGTACCCAAAGGCCAAGTGAGCGAGACGAAGAGAAATGATCCAACCACAACTAGACCTCCAGCTACCAGTCCTGGTAAATGTCTGATCAGTTGTCTAGAAGTCTGTACCCAATAGTTTTAAATTCATGCATAACGTTTACATCAGAACTATAAATTTCAACGCTGCACTAGAGCAGCACGGTACATCGTTGTAGCATCAACATCACGATGTGCACACAGGACGTCCTGCTCCAGTGGTTCTGGTACTGATCTCTTCTGATGTGTTTTCCATCAGGGACCAACAGTATAGGTCGGCCTAATTAATATGAATATGTAAAGTAACTAAAGCTATAAAAACAGAAGAAAAACGTACAATAGGCAAGTAGGAGAAAATGAAAATACTCCATTAAAAGTACCTTACAGTTGTATTGAAGTACAGTATAGTTACTTTCCACTGCTGATAAAATGCAATGATATGTACGTGTAGCAAACCTAAACATTAATTCCCAACATGTTTATCTGTCAGCAGCTCAGACACAGTGCTGTCTGCGCTGACGTACCGTCTCCTGTTGGGACGCAGATGTTGTCCCGTCCCGTCTCTGGTTCTGGTTCTGACCACGGGGACAGAGACGGGACAGCTCGCTTCAACGCAGCGTAATAACTCCTGAAAATGAAGTTCATCTCGCAAATGTACAGTACAGGCCAAAAGTTTGGACACACCTCATTCAATGTGTTTCCTTTTTATTTTCATGACTATTTACATTGTAGATTCTCACTGAAGGCATCAAAACTATGAATGAACACATATGGAATTATGTACTTAACAAAAAAGTGTGAAATAACTGAAAACATGTCTTATATTTTAGATTCTTCAAAGTAGCCACCCTTTGCTTTTTTTGATAACTCTGCAAACCCTTGGTGTTCTCTCAATGAGCTTCATGAGGTAGTCACCTGAAATGGTTTTACCTTCACAGGTGTGCTTTGTCAGGGTTCATTAGTGGAATTATTTCCCTTATTAATAAAAAAGCAAAGGGTGGCTACTTTGAAGAATCAATGTAAATAGTCATGAAAATAAAAAGGAAACACATTGAATGAGAAGGTGTGTCCAAACTTTTGGCCTGTACTGTAGCTGTCTCTGCAGTCATCTCAGCCATCGAACACAGCAACAGGAAATAATACTCGCAGACTTTTTTTTTTTTTCCTGTGAAGAAATGTTTCGCGTGTTGGTGAGTTCTTTAAAAACAAAAAAACCCAAAAAATGTTGCGTTAAAATGCGTTGTAACTCACGTTACTGAGATGGTAACAGGTATAATATTACCGAAACGTCATTAGTAATGCGTGATACTGCGTTGCAGCAAAAAGGTTTAAATTACTGTAATTGCGTTACTTTTGTAACTCATTACTCCAACACTGACAGGGAGATTGTGACAGTGGATGTGTATGTTGATAAACCCTGGATCACCTTTGGAAACTGTCCTTCTAAACTCAACTCTGTCTGATCTTTCTTCAGGCTCTGCAAAGGAGGAATCTGACTGGAAAACAGTGGTTCCCATTGTCTGTGGTGTTGTTGGTGTTCTTCTTCTTCTCCTGGTGAAACGTGGAGTCATCCGTAAGTTACTACTTTACAGCATTTTATTATCAGTGGGGAAAATAACTCGGTACATTTACTCCTTAACAGTGTTGGGGAAGTTACTTTTAAAAAGTAATGTTTGCTCGTTACTCGTTGTTTCTTAAATAAAGTAATCCGGTAGTTTAATTAGTTACCCCCTGTGGAAAGTAACTTTTTACGTTACTTTTACAGAATATGTAAATATAACCTGTACATAACGAATACACATATATACAGATTACAACTCACTGCAATATACATCATTATATGCAATATACATAATTGCTATGCAATAAATAGTTGCTGTGCAAACAACCAAATAATACTGGATAGTAATGGGAATCTGTAAATTGCAATGTAGTAAAGAATACGCTGTAGGTTTCATTGTGCAGTAACATCTATTGGCCACTAGATGGCGCTCTAAGACCACAAATGAACATAACAGCTACAGGCCAAAAGTTTGGACACACCATCTCATTCAATGTGTTTCCTTTTTATTTTCATGCCTATTTACATTGTAGATTCTCACTGAAGGCATCAAAACTATGAATGAACACATATGGAATTATGTACTTAACAAAAAAGTGTGAAATAACTGAAAAATGTCTTATATTTTAGATTCTTGAAGTAGCCACCCTTTGCTTTTTATTAATAGGGAAAAAAAATCCACTAATTAACCCCTGACAAAGCACACCTGTGAAGGTAAAAACCATTTCAGGTGACTACCTCATGAAGCTCATTGAGAGAACACCAAGGGTTTGCAGAGTTATCAAAAAAAGCAAAGGGTGGCTACTTTGAAGAATCTAAAATATAAGACATGTTTTCAGTTATTTCACACTTTTTTGTCAAGTACATAATTCCATATGTGTTCATTCATAGTTTTGATGCCTTCAGTGAGAATCTACAATGTAAATAGTCATGAAAATAAAGGAAACCTACAGGTACAGTAGTCATGTGATAGACCAGCAGCGTGAATGGCACGGTGAAATGATTCAACAATTAAACCAGCGACAGCATCGTGAGAGCATCAGCTGAACTAATCCTCAGCAGGATTGTAATTAAGGAATATACAACACTGTACTAACATACATCCATCAATCAAAGTATTAACTATTGTTTCTGGATGACATATTTGCAGTAAGCTCCTAGCATTACAGTAGACATAAGCATGCAATCCTGAACTATAATAAAGAAAATACTGTTATGTTAACTACACAAACAAAGATACATGCAGCACCAGCATGGACATAAAATTGTGCGCTTACGTTCTCAATAACGCACACGGCAACACAACAGAATGCTATACAAGTAACGTGCAACTTTAAATATAAAAAACATAATTGTTTTAACAAGTTCTGCAAACTGCTTTTCTTTTTCTCAGAGAGTTGCATCGAGAGGCTCAGAGGAAGGAAGGAGCAAGAACCAGAGACAGCAGGGAATGGATGTGAGATGAAAAACCTGAACATGGAAGCAGCAAAAGGAGATGAAGACCTGGAGAGAGCTGCAGGAAATGGAAACGTCTTACTGTAGGAAACCTCTCTGAGAGCTTGAATTCAACTTTATTTATATTATCAAATACTAACAAGAGTTATCTCAGGACACTTTACAGATAGAGTAGGTCTAGACCACACTCTATAGTTTATAAAAAGCCCCAACAATACCAGTAATTCCCCCAAGACCCAACAATGACAGATGCAGTATTAGAATAGATGCAGATAAAGGTTTTACACAACTCAGACACAACCTGGATCATAATAAGGAGTCCTTTTGGTCCTGATTCAGTATTAGAAAAGGATCTTTACATAAATCTTCTGAGCTGGTCAACAATAAGCCCCCGAACAAAATCATATTAACAACATCCAGGATGGTTTATTACACGGCTGCTCACTAAAGAAATCAAACATTTTACACATTTTACACAAATATTGATTTAAAGGCCAACAAATTTGTGCAACTTGCTTGTTGGTAAATAAATGTAAACTGTTTTCCGTTGTATTTGATGTTGTTGGGTATCACAAAACAGAATATAATATGAAAAAGTAGGTACTATTTTACAGAGGTTTGCTATGATTCTCCTTTCCCCCACAATGCATTGCATTACGTCCCCTTGGGGGAGGCGACAGACACAACGCCCGTGCTTAAGACCCATATTTTTATTAGTTGTCATTTAGTTACCAGACGGAGAGGACTCCTTTTAGTACCCGGGGTATTCCTGCATGTACTGTAACTATGCTGTACTTCAATACAACTGTAAGGTACTTTTAATGGAGTATTTTGATGTTCTCCTACTTGCCTATTGTACGTTTTACTTCTCTATTTTTATAGCTTAGCATATGTATGTATCCACCTTAACCCGGGTTAGGTTGGGACTCTTAATATCAGGGACATAAAGAACGCTGCTTTCCATCCTTTAACAACATTCAAAGTAACTTGAATCTCACACCTTAACCCGGGTTAGATCACCTAGAAGCTTTGGCCCTTATTTTTACCGTCTGTGGCCTTAACCTCACCGTGAGTTGGGACTCTTAAAGGAGAAAATAATTCAACACGTAGCTCTGTTGTTTGTGGTCACGGAGGTCTGTCAGTAGCGAGAAAACTAAACTAATCAGCGTTGCCTACACCGAGTTCTCCTCCTGCTCCAGTTAGCACCCAGGAGGCTGAAACGGGGCAGGTTTTAAACGAGCTTTTAGCCTCTGAACATGTTGGAGATGTCATTACAAGTGCCTAGCCATGTGAACTGATTCCTTCTGAGTGAACACAGTGAATATGACTGCAGTAGATGTGAAAGAAATGCATAAAAGTCGTGTTAATTCAGCCAGTGCACATACCTCTGTTTAGTTCTGGTGTTCTGGTGAAGTCCACACAAGTCGATTGTCGAACTCATACAATCCATTATTCCAAAAACATATCAGGGACATAACGAAAGCTGCTTTCTATCATTTAAAACTATCCAAAGTGACTTGAAATGACAATTAGTGAACAGAACTGCTGTATGATGACGCAGGATTTTATTTGCTGCACTTTCTTTTGGCTTTTGTTTATGTTGCACTTTGTTAAAACATATTGTATTTATCTGATTCATACTTGGATGTACGAAGCCAAACTTAATGTTCAACTGTAGAACTTATTCCACCTTAAATCTTATTTTTAAATGCCTACATGCTCAAGCTGCTTTTCTCTTAACCGCATACATTTGTTACAAAACACCAGCACCATGTATCTTTATGGATGTATTTGTGATATTTTTAATGTATTTGTGTATGTACTTTACCTTTTTAACTATTCTATTTGTATATCCTTCTTCTTAAAGCTAAATAAAGTCTTTAAAAAGCCTCTCGGATCAGCTGGAAAATGCATCTTCATAAAGCTGAAAACCAAAAAGAAATGCTGAGATTCTCAGTGCTGCAGCGCCCCCTGCTGGTCCTCTCCTTACACACATCTGTTCTCACTCATCGGTACCAGTGCTTTTTATTATCTTTGGTTCATTTTTAGGGGGGGAAAGATGGCGACAACAAGGTAAATAAGAAACAAGTTTATTTAAAAATGCAATAAATATTGTTTATTTACATTAAGGAGTATGGTAATCATAGTTATTGATCTTTTTATGTTGTAAAAAGCTTGTAACATAGGAAAGGGTTAATTTAATAGTTGACAACTATTGATTAGTCTTTGCAGCTCTACATGTAATTACATTGTGGTATGACCATTTGTTTTTGTTTTGATTGTACAAACTATAAATTGTGAAAAAAAAATGTGTGTAAAATTTGACTAAAACCTCAGATAAATTTGCCCTGAAAATACAAACTTACTAAATAAATACACAAAAACAATTCTCATGTAGCCTACAACACTTGAAACTTAAATATTTGGTCACTTACCACCTCTGATTATTTACTTTTTTCACAGCAGCACTTTTATTTATTAATTCCATCTGGTTTTTAGCAGGGGTGTCTCTAGGACTTGAGTAGAATCGGGACTTAGCCCAGACCCTTTTAAATAAACTGAATGCAATGCAGAACAGCGATCAGCTTGCCCAGCTTGTTAATAACCAGTGTATGTTCATTTTAGCTGCCCAGTCTGTAGATGTTAGTTAGATGGCACCAACATTTGGTCTAATCATAACTGGCCTGGCAACCCAAAGGACAGGGTTTGTTTCCAGATTTGTGTGGCGACCTATGACATTAAACACTTCATTTCCTGCATTCTGGTGAATTTGTATGCACCTATTTCTAGCTTTTTCTGAATCAATATGCTGAGCTTTATGTAAAGGGAAACATAGATTACAATCCAAATATAAAAACATAATGGAATATATTACAATAAGGCTCTCAGGCATTCGGTATTGCTTTCAACTATTTATTCTCCTTTGGATCAGATTTTCTAATTATATCTGAGTCAGCACACATGTAGCCTATAGGCATCATTTACTCTTCCCTCCTCTTTTGCATCTTTTGTTGAGAAAGAAACCTCCTTAAATGTACATATGACAATTATTCACCTCAAGGATACATTCATTAATTTTAATAAATTAATAAACCCCTGGACTGTAATATTTCAGATGTCTGTCTTCAAAACTTGAGAGCCCTGACTATGGACCTTCTAACAGCAGACATGTTGACTTGTCATATTAGGAAAAGCACAGCTGACATTGATAACCTTAACGATGGCTCAGTTCCATCAAGTGTCCCAGTAAGATATTTCAGTGAGTCAGCATGAACAATACCAGGACCTCTCCTAAGTGGAATGCAGCCATCAGTAATGGTTTAATACCAGGGTCTCTCCTAAGTGGAATGCAGCCATCATTAATGGTTTAATACCAGGACCTCTCCTAAGTGGAATGCAGTCATCAGTAATGGTTTAATACCAGGGTCTCTCCTAAGTGGAATGCAGCCATCATTAATGGTTTAATACCAGGGCCTCTCCTAAGTGGAATGCAGCCATCAGTAATGGTTTAATACCAGGACCTCTCTAAGTGGAATGCAGCCATCGTTAATGGTTTCCACCAGGACCTCTCCTAAGTGGAATGCAGCCATCAGTAATGGTTTAATACCAGGACCTCTCCTAAGTGGAATGCAGCCATCATTAATGGTTTAATACCAGGACCTCTCCTAAGTGGAATGCAGCCATCAGTAATGGTTTAATACCAGGACCTCTCCTAAGTGGAATGCAGCCATCATTAATGGTTTAATACCAGGGTCTCTCCTAAGTGGAATGCAGCCATCATTAATGGTTTAATACCAGGACCTCTCCTAAGTGGAATGCAGCCATCATTAATGGTTTAATACCAGGACCTCTCCTAAGTGGAATGCAGCCATCAGTAATGGTTTAATACCAGGGTCTCTCCTAAGTGGAATGCAGCCATCATTAATGGTTTAATACCAGGACCTCTCCTAAGTGGAATGCAGCCATCAGTAATGGTTTAATACCAGGGCCTCTCCTAAGTGGAATGCAGCCATCAGTGATGGTTTAATACCAGGACCTCTCCTAAGTGGAATGCAGCCATCATTAATGGTTTAATACCAGGACCTCTCCTAAGTGGAATGCAGCCATCAGTAATGGTTTAATACCAGGGTCTCTCCTAAGTGGAATGCAGCCATCATTAATGGTTTAATACCAGGACCTCTCCTAAGTGGGATGCAGCCATCAGTAATGGTTTAATACCAGGACCTCTCCTAAGTGGAATGCAGCCATCATTAATGGTTTAATACCAGGGTCTCTCCTAAGTGGAATGCAGCCATCAGTAATGGTTTAATACCAGGGCCTCTCCTAAGTGGAATGCAGCCATCAGTAATGGTTTAATACCAGGGCCTCTCCTAAGTGGAATGCAGCCATCATTAATGGTTTAATACCAGGACCTCTCCTAAGTGGAATGCAGCCATCATTAATGGTTTAATACCAGGACCTCTCCTAAGTGGAATGCAGCCATCAGTAATGGTTTAATACCAGGGCCTCTCCTAAGTGGAATGCAGCCATCATTAATGATTTAATACCAGGACCTCTCCTAAGTGGAATGCAGCCATCATTAATGGTTTAATACCAGGGCCTCTCTAAGTGGAATGCAGCCATCAGTAATGGTTTAATACCAGGACCTCTCCTATGTGGAATGCAGCCATCATTAATGGTTTAATACCAGGACCTCTCCTAAGTGGAATGCAGCCATCAGTAATGGTTTAATACCAGGACCTCTCTAAGTGGAATGCAGCCATCATTAATGGTTTAATACCAGGACCTCTCCTAAGTGGAATGCAGCCATCAGTAATGGTTTAATACCAGGACCTCTCCTAAGTGGAATGCAGCCATCATTAATGGTTTAATACCAGGGTCTCCTAAGTGGAATGCAGCCATCATTAATGGTTTAATACCAGGACCTCTCCTAAGTGGAATGCAGCCATCATTAATGGTTTAATACCAGGACCTCTCCTAAGTGGAATGCAGCCATCAGTAATGGTTTAATACCAGGGTCTCTCCTAAGTGGAATGCAGCCATCATTAATGGTTTAATACCAGGACCTCTCTTAAGTGGAATGCAGCCATCAGTAATGGTTTAATACCAGGGCCTCTCCTAAGTGGAATGCAGCCATCAGTGATGGTTTAATACCAGGACCTCTCCTAAGTGGAATGCAGCCATCATTAATGGTTTAATACCGAGTCTCTCCTAAGTGGAATGCAGCCATCAGTAATGGTTTAATACCAGGCCTCTCCTAAGTGGAATGCAGCCATCAGTAATGGTTTAATACCAGGGCCTCTCCTAAGTGGAATGCAGCCATCATTAATGGTTTAATACCAGGACCTCTCTAAGTGGAATGCAGCCATCATTAATGGTTTAATACCAGGACCTCTCCTAAGTGGAATGCAGCCATCAGTAATGGTTTAATACCAGGGCCTCCTAAGTGGAATGCAGCCATCATTAATGATTTAATACCAGGGCCTCCCTAAGTGGAATGCAGCCATCAGTAATGGTTTAATACAGGACCTCTCCTATGTGGAATGCAGCCATCATTAATGGTTTAATACCAGGACCTCTCCTAAGTGGAATGCAGCCATCATTAATGGTTTAATACCAGGGTCTCTCCTAAGTGGAATGCAGCCATCAGTAATGGTTTAATACCAGGACCTCCTAAGTGGAATGCAGCCATCATTAATGGTTTAATACCAGGGTCTCTCCTAAGTGGAATGCAGCCATCAGTAATGGTTTAATACCAGGACCTCTCCTAAGTGGAATGCAGCCATCAGTAATGGTTTAATACCAGGACCTCTCCTAAGTGGAATGCAGCCATCGTAATGGTTTTAATACCAGGGCCCTCCTAAGTGGAATGCAGCCATCAGTAATGGTTGAATACCAGGACCTCTCCTAAGTGGAATGCAGCCATCAGTAATGGTTTAATACCAGGGCCTCTCCTAAGTGGAATGCAGCCATCATTAAAGATTTAATACCAGGGCCTCTCCTAAGTGGAATGCAGCCATCAGTAATGGTTTAATACCAGGACCTCTCCTAAGTGGAATGCAGCCATCAGTAATGGTTTAATACCAGGACCTCTCCTAAGTGGAATGCAGCCATCATTAATGGTTTAATACCAGGGTCTCTCCTAAGTGGAATGCAGCCATCATTAATGGTTTAATACCAGGACCTCTCCTAAGTGGAATGCAGCCATCAGTAATGGTTTAATACCAGGACCTCTCCTAAGTGGAATGCAGCCATCATTAATGGTTTAATACCAGGGTCTCCTTAAGTGGAATGCAGCCATCATTAATGGTTTAATACCAGGGTCTCTCCTAAGTGGAATGCAGCCATCATTAATGGTTTAATACCAGGACCTCTCCTAAGTGGAATGCAGCCATCATTAATGGTTTAATACCAGGACCTCTCCTAAGTGGAATGCAGCCATCAGTAATGGTTTAATACCAGGGCCTCTCCTAAGTGGAATGCAGCCATCATTAATGGTTTAATACCAGGGTCTCTCCTAAGTGGAATGCAGCCATCATTAATGGTTTAATACCAGGACCTCTCCTAAGTGGAATGCAGCCATCAGTAATGGTTTAATACCAGGGCCTCTCCTAAGTGGAATGTAGCCATCAGTGATGGTTTAATACCAGGACCTCTCCTAAGTGGAATGCAGCCATCATTAATGGTTTAATACCAGGACCTCTCCTAAGTGGAATGCAGCCATCAGTAATGGTTTAATACCAGGACCTCTCCTAAGTGGAATGCAGCCATCAGTAATGGTTTAATACCAGGACCTCTCCTAAGTGGAATGCAGCCATCATTAATGGTTTAATACCAGGACCTCTCCTAAGTGGAATGCAGCCATCAGTAATGGTTTAATACCAGGACCTCTCCTAAGTGGAATGCAGCCATCATTAATGGTTTAATACCAGGGTCTCTCCTAAGTGGAATGTAGCCATCAGTGATGGTTTAATACCAGGGCCTCTCCTAAGTGGAATGCAGCCATCAGTAATGGTTTAATACCAGGACCTCTCCTAAGTGGAATGCAGCCATCATTAATGGTTTAATACCAGGACCTCTCCTAAGTGGAATGCAGCCATCAGTAATGGTTTAATACCAGGACCTCTCCTAAGTGGAATGCAGCCATCAGTGATGGTTTAATACCAGGACCTCTCCTAAGTGGAATGCAACCATCATTAATGGTTTAATACCAGGGTCTCTCCTAAGTGGAATGCAGCCATCAGTAATGGTTTAATACCAGGACCTCTTCTAAGTGGAATGCAGCCATCATTAATGGTTTAATACCAGGACCTCTCCTAAGTGGAATGCAGCCATCATTAATGGTTTAATACCAGGGTCTCTCTAAGTGGAATGCAGCCATCATTAATGGTTTAATACCAGGGTCTCTCCTAAGTGGAATGCAGCCATCAGTAATGGTTTAATACCAGGACCTCTCCGTAGTGGAATGCAGCCATCAGTAATGGTTTAATACCGGACCTCTCCTAAGTGGAATGCAGCCATCGTTAATGGTTTAATACCAGGGTCTCTCCTAAGTGGAATGCAACCATCATTAATGGTTTAATACCAGGACCTCTTCTAAGTGGAATGCAGCCATCATTAATGGTTTAATACCAGGACCTCTCCTTAAGTGGAATGCAGCCATCATTAATGGTTTAATACCAGGGTCTCCCTAAGTGGAATGCAGCCATCATTAATGGTTTAATACCAGGGTCTCTCCTAAGTGGAATGCAGCCATCAGTAATGGTTTAATACCAGGACCCTCCTAAGTGGAATGCAGCCATCATTAATGGTTTAATACCAGGACCTCTCCTAAGTGGAATGCAGCCATCATTAATGGTTTAATACCAGGACCTCTCCTAAGTGGAATGCAGCCATCATTAATGGTTTAATACCAGGACCTCTCCTAAGTGGAATGCAGCCATCATTAATGGTTTAATACCAGGACCTCTCCTAAGTGGAATGCAGCCATCAGTAATGGTTTAATACCAGGACCTCTCCTAAGTGGAATGCAACCATCATTAATGGTTTAATACCAGGGCCTCTCCTAAGTGGAATGCAGCCATCATTAATGGTTTAATACCAGGACCTCTCCTAAGTGGAATGCAGCCATCATTAATGGTTTAATACCAGGGTCTCTCCTAAGTGGAATGCAGCCATCATTAATGGTTTAATACCAGGGTCTCTCCTAAGTGGAATGCAGCCATCAGTAATGGTTTAATACCAGGACCTCTCCTAAGTGGAATGCAGCCATCAGTAATGGTTTAATACCAGGACCTCTCCTAAGTGGAATGCAGCCACCAGTAATGGTTTAATACCAGGACCTCTCCTAAGTGGAATGCAGCCATCAGTAATGGTTTAATACCAGGACCTCTCCTAAGTGGAATGCAGCCATCATTAATGGTTTAATACCAGGGCCTCTCCTAAGTGGAATGCAGCCATCCGTAATGGTTTAATACCAGGGTCTCTCCTAAGTGGAATGCAGCCATCAGTAATGGTTTAATACCAGGGCCTCTCCTAAGTGGAATGCAGCCATAATTAATGGTTTAATACCAGGACCTCTCCTAAGTGGAATGCAGCCATCATTAATGGTTTAATACCAGGGCCCTCCTAAGTGGAATGCAGCCATCATTAATGGTTTAATACCAGGACCTCTCCTAAGTGGAATGCAGCCATCAGTAATGGTTTAATACCAGGGTCTCCTAAGTGGAATGCAGCCATCAGTAATGGTTTAATACCAGGACCTCTCCTAAGTGGAATGCAGCCATCAGTAATGGTTTAATACCAGGGTCTCTCCTAAGTGGAATGCAGGCATCATTAATGGTTTAATACCAGGGCCTCTCCTAAGTGGAATGCAGGCATCAGTAATGGTTTAATACCAGGACCTCTCCTAAGTGGAATGCAGCCATCAGTAATGGTTTAATACCAGGGTCTCTCCTAAGTGGAATGCAGGCATCAGTAATGGTTTAATACCAGGACCTCTCCTAAGTGGAATGCAGCCATCAGTAATGGTTTAATACCAGGGTCTCTCCTAAGTGGAATGCAGCCATCAGTAATGGTTTAATACCAGGACCCGCGCCTAAGTGGAATGCAGCCATCAGTAATAGGTTTAATACCAGGGTCTCTCCTAAGTGGAATGCAGCCATCAGTAATGGTTTAATACCAGGGTCTCTCCTAAGTGGAATGCAGCCATCAGTAATGGTTTAATACCAGGACCTCTCCTAAGTGGAATGCAACCATCATTAATGGTTTAATACCAGGACCTCTCCTAAGTGGAATGCAGCCATCATTAATGGTTTAATACCAGGACCTCTCCTAAGTGGAATGCAGCCATCATTAATGGTTTAATACCAGGGTCTCTCCTAAGTGGAATGCAGCCATCATTAATGGTTTAATACCAGGGTCTCTCCTAAGTGGAATGCAGCCATCAGTAATGGTTTAATACCAGGACCTCTCCTAAGTGGAATGCAGCCATCAGTAATGGTTTAATACCAGGACCTCTCCTAAGTGGAATGCAGCCACCAGTAATGGTTTAATACCAGGACCTCTCCTAAGTGGAATGCAGCCATCAGTAATGGTTTAATACCAGGACCTCTCCTAAGTGGAATGCAGCCATCATTAATGGTTGAATACCAGGGCCTCTCCTAAGTGGAATGCAGCCATCAGTAATGGTTTAATACCAGGGTCTCTCCTAAGTGGAATGCAGCCATCAGTGATGGTTTAATACCAGGGCCTCTCCTAAGTGGAATGCAGCCATCATTAATGGTTTAATACCAGGGTCTCTCCTAAATACACCTGTGCTTTTCCTACTATGACATGTCAACATGTCTGCTTTGTACACTTTTCCGGTGATGGCTGACTGGCTCTTGAAATTCATGGCAAGGTCAACAGTAGGCTAGATGCCACATAGAAGTGATATCTATCTATATATGATTAGCTTTTCTTACTATGAGTCATGAAAAGGATCTGGCCCACTCACTTACTCACTCACAATCACACACACACACACACACACACACACACGAAAACGGAATACATACTTTGTCACTCTTTCCTGTCTTCAAAACTTCAGAGCCCTGACGCAACAACCAATGAAAAAAAAGATATCTCTCTCTCTTTCTCTCTCTCTCTCTCACTCACTCGCACGCACACACACACACACACACGAGAACTGGGGGGAGGGTATTTTTGTTTCCTATAGTCAGTATATGAGTGAATAATGTCCGATGGCTTTGAGTAAGGTGAGCCCTATCAGAGGCTCTCTCTAAGGACCGCTGTGGACACAGTTATGATGAACCTCCGATGTTTTATTTTCCTTTTGTTCCCAATATTTTCTCTTTTGATTATTGTTGAACTCTAAATGAATTCATTGACTGAATTGTGAATAACAACACTATGGTTAAAACAACCTTTCCTCCATGTTCTGACTCTCTGTAGCCCTTCTCTGGATGTTTGCCCATGATGCCTTTATATCGGACCTCAGATCACTTCAAATAAAAATGTTAAAAGAGAACCTGATGCAGTGTGGTTTAGTTTAGTCTTTCTGCTCTGATTTAGTTTACTTTATTATTTACAGTGGTGAAGAAAATACACAAATCCTTTATAAAGTGTCAAGGTCACAATTAAAACACACTGAAATACCAGTTCAGAATGCGGAAGCATAGAGAGAGTGAGAAATATTTGACTGTCATTCAGGCTAGGTCCCGTCCCGATCAGATTCCACCAATGAACTGACTCTGACTGATGCTCTGATGAAAGAGGCGGGTTCACGGAGAAAACAACTTTGTTAGGCGGTCTCAACTCATGAATCCATTTCTCCCTAGGTGTTATGAAGACGTTTACTTCTCTCCTGGCCGTGATGATGAAGATATTTTTTATAACTTTTCTCCTGTTTCCTGAAACTATCCTGGGTGAGTTTAATTCATATGAGTCTGCTTATTTGACAATTACCTGTGATTATTGGCAACATGTGGAATTTAGGTTTCTAAAAAAACGCATTTTATTATGTTTCTGAAAATGTAAAATATAAATATGAGCTCATTACTGAACACTAACACAACTAAGCAGTGTGAAGACAATCTGTGACGATTTAAACTGACCTGAACTATATTAATACAAGAGCTTTGTTTCTGATTAATAAGATAACCTACAACTGTAGACAGTCAGAAGCGATAGAAGACCTCTTTCTTACTCTTCCTCCTGAAAAGTCTTCATCTGGACACTCACTAAATAAACCTGGGCATGTGTTTGATTAGAAAATTAGGAGTTTACTTAAATTACATGAATTAATGGTGTTTATCTTCATTAAATGGTTAATTCTTGTCTGTAAAACGTGATTAAAAGAACATTCAGATGAATTATAAACAGGGACGGAGAGAGAAAGAGGTGTGACGGTCCTCTATGCATGAAAGTGACGCAGACGGCGCTGTCCCCATTTATGCAGCAATTCAACAGAACCCATACAACCCGTTACAGAGAGACAGGGAGGGGGAGAGAGAGAGAGAGAGAGAGAGAGAGAGAGAGAGAGAGAGGGAGCACTCCCTGGTCCCCTTGGTGGCTGAATTGCATTGTTTTAAAAAATCCATCCATCCATCCATCTTCGTCCGCTTATCCGGTGTCGGGTCGCGGGGGGAGCAGCTCCAGCAGGGGACCCCAAACTTCCCTTTCCCGAGCAACATTAACCAGCTCCGACTGGGGGATCCCGAGGCGTTCCCAGGCCAGGTTGGAGATATAATCCCTCCACCTAGTCCTGGGTCTTCCCCGAGGCCTCCTCCCAGCTGGACGTGCCTGGAACACCTCCCTAGGGAGGCCCCAGGGGGCATC
The DNA here is from genome assembly GCF_010015445.1 of Perca fluviatilis. Classification (NCBI taxonomy): domain Eukaryota; kingdom Metazoa; phylum Chordata; class Actinopteri; order Perciformes; family Percidae; genus Perca; species Perca fluviatilis. The sequence goes on along the minus strand of NC_053112.1, from coordinate 8,347,212 downwards.
CTCACCAGATGCCCGAACCACCTCAACTGGCTCCTTTCGACGTCAAAGGAGCAGTGGCTCTACTCCGAGCTCCTCACGGATGACTGAGCTTCTCACCCTATCTCTAAGGGAGACGCCAGCCACCCTCCTGAGGAAACCCATTTTGGCCGCTTGTACCCTGGATCTGCTTCGCGTCATGACCCAGCCTTCATGACCATAGGTGAGGGTAGGAACGAAAACTGACCGTTAGATCGAGAGCTTTGCCTTCTGGCTCAGTTTCGTCTACAACGTGTGCGATAGATGGAATGTAATACCGCACTCCCGACTTCTCCGACCAATCTCCCGCTCCATTGTCCCTCACTTACGAACAAAACCCCAAGGTACTTGAACTCCTTCACTTGGGGTAAGGACTCATTCCCTACCTGGAGAAGGCCATTCCATCGGTTTCCTGCTGAGAACCATGGCCTCCGATTTAGAGGTGCTGATCCTCATCCCAACCGCTTCACACTCGGCGCGAACCGATCCAGTGAGTGCTGAAGGTCGCAGGCCGATGATGCCATCAGGACCACATCATCTGCAAAGAGCAGCGATGAGATCCCCAGCCCACCGAACTGCAACCCCTCCCACCCCGACTACGCCTCGATATCCTGTCCATAAATATTACAAACAGGATTGGTGACAGAGCGCAGCCCTGGCGGAGGCCAACCCTCACCTGAAACGAGTCCGACTTACTGCCGAGAACCCGGACACAGCTCTCCCTTTGGTCGTACAGAGATTGGATGGCCCTGAGAAGGGACCCCCTCACCCCATATTCCTGCAGCACCTCCCACAGTATCTCCCGGGGGACCCGGTCATAAGCCTTTTCCAGATCCACAAAACACATGTAGACCGGTTGGGCATACTCCCAGGATCCTTGCGAGAGTGAAGAGCTGGTCCGTTGTTCCACGACCAGGACGGAATCCGCATTAATCCTATTAATAATAGGCTAGCTATAAGTAGGCTACTCAATGTCACATTTTAGACACTGAAAATGTTAAAAACAGTTCTGTCAATTTCAGTGTTTAATTATGTAATCATTTCAGCCTTCTTGTTGTGGTAGTTTAATGTAGAATAAAACATCGTATCTGTAAACTATGTGTGTTTTGTTTGCAAAAACCTTAATTTGTAAAGTATATATATAGTCTAAGTCAGGGGCCAACCAGTTCAGCATGAAGAGCCGACAAAAAAACAGCAAAGAGCCCCACAACACATGCACGCTCAACAGCAGCAGTGACGTCAGCTGTACAGCAGAGACCGCTGGTTTTGTTCACAACCACCAGGAAACCACACTCTGTGTGCTACACATATGTTAATGAGGCTACAGGAATCACAGGAATCTGACAGTGAACCACAGGAAATGCTGCCGCGGTGCGTTCCATGACACAATTTTTAGCTCGTAAGTTACGACTTCAAGTCACAGACTCACGACTTAGTACCGTTCCAAGCTACCTAACGTTAACGTTGTTTTGATTACAATGTGCGGAATTACTTTACGTCGCCTATTTATGTGTATTTATTTTTATTTCTCACCGAAAAAAACTGTAACTGGGAGTACAACGATGTGGTACCAGTTCACGAGTTGTAAGTTACGTGTTTTTGTAAAGGGGCCATGAACGCAGCATTATTGTTCTCGCCCCCAGTGTTGGTCAGTCACTGCTCAGTCCGTGTTCATTCACTGGGATTGCGCAGGTTGTCAAAACATCTCAGAAGTCATGAAACCGTTTACTTCTCTCCTGGACGTGATGATGAAAATACTTTTAATAACTTTTTTCCTGTTTACTGAAACTATCCTGGGTGAGTTTAATTCATATGAGTCTGCTCCTTTGACAATGTGATTACTGGCAACATCTGGAATTTAGGTTTCCAAAAAAACGCATTTTATTATGTAGAATTGTCATTACTGAACAATAACACAACTGAGCAGTGTGAAGACAATCTGTGACGATTTAAAGTGACCTGAACTATATTAATACAAGAGCTTTGTTTCTGATTAATAAGATAACCTACAACTGTAGACAGTCAGAAGCGATAGAAGACCTCTTTCTTACTCTTCCTCCTGAACAGTCTTCATCTGAACACTCACAAAATAAACCTGGGCATGTGTTTTATGAGCAAATTAGGAGTTTGCTTAATTAAATGGTTCATGACAAACGTGATTAAAAGAACATTCAGATTAATTATAAATTAGAAGTGGATTAAGTTCTTCCATAACATGTCTTCTTTCAGACTTGTGGTGAAAAATAGTCAAAAATACACATTTAGGTCTTTATTTTACTACACTTGGTCTATTTGCGTCTGTAGATTTCTCCTAAATTTAAGTTGGCGTCTAAATCAACATGCCGTTACTGCTGCTGCTATCATAGGCTGCTATAGAGAGCCGAAGTCCCGCCCCTTCTACTTCCGGTCCATGGGACCTATCTTTCGAAAAAATATGAACGAGGGTCAATGGAGAGATAATAATTAGTTTTTTGATCCCGTTTGAATTGAGCCATGGATTACAAATATGATGTTCGTCAATTTAAAACATTATTTTTCAACCGAAGAAAGTCTCAGTTTATTGTTAAACTGTTGAAGTATAAGACTGTGAAAATACGTAATTAGAAAGACTACACACTTCATCGATGACGTCTGGCTGAAGATACGATGTCTGTGTGTATCGTGTGTGTGTGTGTGTGTGTGTGTGTGTGTGTGTGTGTGTGTGTGTGTGTGTGTGTGTGTGTGTGTGTGTGTGTGTGTGTGTGTGTGTGTGTGTGTGTGTGTGTGTTAACAAGCAGTTTGGCTGTAACATTACAGTTAGTGGCTGTCAGGTAACCTCTGTTTAATCTGTTTAAGCTAACATTGAAAATGCTAGTGGAGCCTGTTGGGTAGTTGAAAAGTCTGTGTGATCTATAAGATCAGTTTTTAAAGTTGCTAAGCATATATTAAGCAAAATAACAATAATGGCAATACAATATCAAATATCAATAAAAAAATAAAATATTTTTTTTAATAATAATAATTAAATAAATAAAGAAATTATAACTAAGAATTAATAATTTAAGTGTAAGATCAACAGATAAGTCTTGAGACCCCTCTTGTACGGTACCGGGGATGTAACGTTACTCAAATGAGCAGAGGATCTCGCTCGTTCTTTTGCTTCTCTGCTGAAAACAATTGACTGGATAAAACCCAGCAGTTAAGATAACGTTACATGTGTTGTTTAACAGAGCTAAGCTAGCTAGCTAGCGAGCAAACCAAGCATCAGTAGATTGTGTGAAACGGTAGTTCACTGAGCGGTTTCACACAAAACTAAGTGGTCATATGACTAACCTACGGCTAACTGAGACTTTCTTCGGTTGAAAAATTATCTTTTAAATTGATGAACATCATATTTGTAGTCCATGGCTCAATTCAAACGGGATCAAAAAATTATTTGCTTCTCGGCGTTCACTACCGTTCATATTTTTTACGAGTTAAGGTCCCTGTCACTACCCAAAATGAGTAGAGTGCAGCTTTGAGTTGCGCATGCTCTGATTTAAACGGTTTACGGCATAACGTGTCATACCCGATGTTAGCCGAGTCAGACCGGCTTTGGTCGAGTGCAAATGTGAGTTGCGCATGGTCAGATTTAAACTGTTTACGGCATAACGTGTCTTACTGAAATTTGTGAAATCTGTAAAATAATAAACTTTTACAATAACAGAAGATGGAAATCATTTCTAAAACGTTTTAGCTATCTATGATTGTTTGGTTGCTAACGTTAGCTCAAAACGCCATTCAAGTGACAGCCTTTGTGTCTGATTGCTAACTTGTAGCTAGCAGTCATTTCAAAAAAGTTTTAGCTATTTATGATTGTTTGACTGCTAACGTTAGCTAAAAACGCCATTAGCATCTAGTAGGCTAGCTACTTGATTGCTAACGTTAGCTCAAAACGCCGTTAGCATCTAGTAGGCTACTTGATTGCTAACGTTAGCTCAAAGCATCTTGTAGGCTACTTGTCGCAAAGTGACGCATGCGCAACTCACATCTGCACTCGTCGCAAAGTGACGCATGCGCAACTCAAAGCTGCACTCTACTCACTTTGGGTAGTGACAGTCCCATCAGGTCCACCAGAAGGGGAGGGACTTCGGCTCTCTTAAAGCCCCGAGGAACAGCGCCATGATTTAAAGCGACCATGGGCATAGCGGCCAACGGAGGAGCTGCACCCTCTGGGCCAGAAAGACTTCCCCAGAGACTCAAATGGCGAGACAAACTTCTATATTTCAGCGGATATTTTTTATTACCTTTTTGTTATTTAAGATAAAATACGATTTCATTAGCACTTTTAATAAGAAGACACATCTGTTATTTTGCACAGTTTATAAAAGAATATTTTTCACTCATTTGTCTGCAGCTCATTCTGTAAAATATCCTGAGAAAATCGTGTATTGAATCATGAGTTGAGTGTATCTTTACATCCCTGATGATATATGTAGAAATATTCAAATAGACCATAAACAGTGTTAACCTTTCCTGTGGTCAGAAAACCAGAGAGACTCGTTACCTCCAGGGCCGACTTTATAAGACCAATAACGTCGGGGTTAAAATCCCGTTTCCGGTGAGACAATGATGGAGCTCGGCTTTTAGTCTTCTGGAGTTTATTTCCAACAGCGCACACACTGGGTACAAAACTTCAACTTATTCCACCAACTCTGCTCCGGTCGCATCTACCGTCTGCTTCCTCTTTCTCTCTTTCTCTCCTCTCCCCCCTTCACTGACACACACACCTATGCACGGAGCTCTCTTAAAGGAGCCACAGCACCATTTTAAAACAACAGACTTTCCCTCGCCAACATGTAGCTAACTTTGGAGCGTTGTTCAGCGCCCTTCAGGGCTCTCAAGTGTCACACATTGAGCGTGACAGTCTTACATTGTAGCCTATTTCTCACACGGAAAAACTATTTATAATATATTTAATATGCCGCAGCGCCCATAATTGTTCTGGCGCGCCGCTCTCACTTATGGAACCGGCAGGAATCAAGCGCGTCTCCCCTGGAGTTCTTAGTAGAGCCTGCCACATATCGGCCAATCAAAAGAAAAAGAAAGGGGATAAATAGCCAATCAGAAAATAGCACTATGGTATCTGGGTAAGATTTAACGCAACAACCAATGAGAAAAAAGCATAGCGCAGCGTACAGACACTTCCCTAAACGTTCGCTCATTCAGAGACCAGAGACCCAAACGGGGCTCTGAGTCTGTCAGACGGTCTGAGATCTACCGTATCAGCAGAGCTATCACATAATGCACAGCAGGCTATGGTGCAGGTAGATTATTTTATAGTTTTTTTTTTAGGTAGGCTACTTTATTTTCCTCAAAATATCACGACTCCTCCAAATCTCAGAACACAGATATATTTTTAATGTGCACAAAGTTTTGAACAAGAGCAGAAATCTTGCTCAAAACACATCTAGTCCAGGGCTTTATTAATTCATTAAAAATAATTAATATATCATTGAGGTGAATAATTGTCACATGCACATTTAAGGAGGTTACTTCCTCAACAAGATGTCACTCTTGCCTGTCCTTAAAATCCTGCCCCTTTCTGACAAGCTCTTATACATTTACTCAGCTCTATCCTCCTGAAGGGGAGAAGTGGGAAAGTGAACTTAAAGAACTGTTGTGCCACTACATTTAAACCAATGAAAGAGTTTGATAAGAGGATTTCAGACTGTCTAAATAATGTCTATGTCTATATAATGTGTGTGTCTATATAATGTGTGTGTCTATATAATGTGTGTGTCTATATAATGTGTGTGTCTATATAATGTGTGTTTCTCCAGGAGAGTATGGTGTGGTGTGTCCGACTCTGGTCGAGGCAGTAGAAGGTGATGCTGTTACTCTGGGGGGTTCTCTGAGTCCTCCGCTCAACTTGACTCCTTACACGTTGGATCTGAAGAGACTTGACCTCCATGACGATCTGGTCCACGTCTAACACGAACCGAACAGGACCATTTCCCTCCACAGAGTCGTCACTACAGAGGCAGAACAACTCTGATCCATGAAGACCTGATCGGAGGAACCGTGACGCTGCACATCTCCCTCAGTAAATCTGTCTGACTCTGGACCGTATGAAGTCTACGTCCCAAAACTGAAAGCCCGCTGTGAATTTTACCTCACTGTTGGTAAGCAGGACAGGTCAATTGTAATGTTTTTTTTTATTTTTATATTTAAAGGTCCTATGACATGGTGCTCTTTGGATATTTTTATATAGACCTTAGTGGTCCCCTAATACTGTATCTGAAGTCTCTTTTATATAGACCTTAGTGGTCCCCTAATACTGTATCTGAAGTCTCTTTTATATAGACCTTAGTGGTCCCCTAATACTGTATCTGAAGTCTCTTTTATATAGACCTTAGTGGTCCCCTAATACTGTATCTGAAGTCTCTTTTATATAGACCTTAGTGGTCCCCTAATACTGTATCTGAAGTCTCTTTTATATAGACCTTAGTGGTCCCCTAATACTGTATCTGAAGTCTCTTTTGTACAGACCTTAGTGGTCCCCTTAATACTGTATCTGAAGTCTCTTTTATATAGACCTTAGTGGTCCCCTAATACTGTATCTGAAGTCTCTTTTATATAGACCTTATAGTACCCCTAATACTGTATCTGAAGTCTCTTTTATATAGACCTTAGTGGTCCCCCTAATACTGTATCTGAAGTCTCTTTTATATAGACCTTAGTGGTCCCTTAATACTGTATCTGAAATCTTTTTTATATAGACCTTAGTGGTCCCCTAATACTGTATCTTGAAGTCTCTTTTATATAGACCTTAGTGGTCCCCTAATACTGTATCTGAAGTCTCTTTTATATAGACCTTAGTGGTCCCCTAATACTGTATCTGAAGTCTCTTTTATATAGACCTTAGTGGTCCCCTAATACTGTATCTGAAGTCTCTTTTATATAGACCTTAGTGGTCCCCTAATACTGTATCTGAAGTCTCTTTCCCGAATTACAACCTCTAGAGCCAGTCCCACAATGAGCTTTCCTTAGGATGTGCCATTTCTGTGTCTGTAGCTATTGAGGAGGAGAGGGGGGCAAGGTGGAGGGGTGGGGTGTGGCTCCTTGACCAACTGCCACTTTGCTTCGTTTGAAAGCCATGATGTCTCTCTCTCTCTATGAGCGGGCCAAATTCTTTGGGCGGGCAAATCAGAGAAAGGGGAGGTAACCTTGCTCCTTATGACCTCATAAGGAGAAGATTCCTGATTGGTCCATCTGAGCTTTCATTTTCTCAAAGGCTGAGCAGGATACCCAGTGCTCGGTTTACACCTATCACCATTTCTAGCCACTGGGGGACCATAGGCAGGCTGGGGGAACGCATATTAATGTTAAAAAACCTGACAAGTGAAAGTGACATTTTCATGCCATGGGACCTTTATGTTTTGTATAATGCAACTGCAGATAATGATTTTTGTGTCATTTAAAACAGAAAGAAAAGCGAACAGGACAAAGAGAAATGATTTCAGCACATCTGGACCTCCAGTGGGAGAAGAGCGCGAGTCAGAGCATCGGGGTAAATGTCTTCTAATAGTCCTCCAGAGACCTGAAGGGTCCTGACTCAGGCTGGTTAGTGTGTGAGTTCTGGTTAGGGTTAGGGTTAGGTGTGTCTCTTCTTAAAGCTGCCCTTCTTCTAAACTCAACATCTTCTCTGATATTCTTCCAGATGGTGAGAACAGGAAGACTGCCCGTGCTGTTATCCTTCCCTCTCTTCTCCTCCTCGGGACTCTCCTGGTTCTGGTTCTGATGAGAGGAGAGATCAGTAAGTTAAAAAAACAAACTTTTGCTCCACAGCTCTTTCTCCTGATCATTTGTGGTGTTAGTTGTATCTTTACACATGTCCGTGTTTTCACTGTGAACTGATGTGATATCAGTGCTTGATGTCTCATGTCTGTGTTTGAAGTTGTTGAAGTCAAACCAGAACCAGACAGACTGATCCTGGTACACTTTGTGTGCTTTAATCCACATTAATGCTCAGATGTGAGCCATATACCACATTGACCCGAATATAAGACGACCCCGAAAATACGATGACCCACCCCCTTTTTTCAAGACTCATTTTTGAAAAAATACTTCATGAGGTCTTTTTGGGCTTGCATTCTCCGTACTTTACCCTCATCTTAAAGTTAGCATCACAACTTTTTCTCATTTGTTTGCTCATTTCTGGATTACTACCTTTGAGCCTCTTTGTTCAGGACGCTCCCTGTGTCTCTCTGTTTGGCGCCACCTGTTGTTGAGGATGTATATATTGGTGTTTTAAAGTCTAGACCCTGAATATAGGACAACCTCACTTTTTCACATATATTCATAGGAGGAAAAACATTATATTCAGGCTAATACAGGTAGGCTATTTGTTCTCTACTTCTCTGTTTCCTCTGTCCTTTAACAAGTTCCTCAAACTGCTTTTCTTTTTCTCAGAGAGTTGCATCGAGAGGCTCAGAGGAAGGAAGGAGCAAGAACCAGAGAAAGCAGGGAATGGATGTGAGATGAAAAACCTGAACATGGAAGCAGCAAAAGAAGATGAAGACCTGGAGAGAGCTGCAGGAAATGGAAACGTCTTACTGTAGGAAACCTCGTCTGAGAGCTCGAATTCAACTTTATTTATAGTATCAAATCATAACAAGAGTTATCTCAGGACACTTTACAGATAGAGTAGGTCTAGACCACACTCTATAGTTTACAAAGACCCAACAATTCCAGTAATTCCCCCAAGAGCAAGCATTTAGTGGGACAGTGAAGGTCGGCCATCAAGTGATCCCACTGCCTTCACCAGTTTTAGAGTTCAGAGACCAGAACTACATGAACCCCCCCACATGGACTGATAAAGGTTTTACACAACTCAGACACAACCAGGATCATAATAAGGAGTCCTTTTGGTCCTGATGCAGTATTAGAAAAGGATCTTTACATAAATCTTCTGAGCTGGTCAACAATAAGCCCCCGAACAAAATCATATTTACAACATACAGGATGGTTTATTACACGGCTGCTCACTAAAGAAATCAAACATTTTACACAAATATTGATTTGAAAATGATTTTATTGATTTAGAAATGGTCGTCAAGAGTCTGTGATCAAAACTGCGAGCATCACAACAGTCTGTTATTGAGAAATAACAAACCGTAGAATGTCTTGAATGACCTTTGGTCATAACTGAGTATCACAAAAAGACAGAAATACTTCATAACATGAGACAGGTTTGTGGGAGTTTCTTGCAACTATTCCAAAAAACAATGCCTCCTGTGTTATATAAAGATATAGACCCTTTGCACGTGACGTCATGCTCTACTCGCACAAATTATGAACGCCATGATGGACGGCAGAAGAGCTATGCTGTAGACGGACGGCAAGCCAAACGCACACGTGTTCGTGTTCCCACATACACAATCTGCAGAGTAATCCTCACCAACACAAGCATGTGTATGTATTGCCTTTCTGTTTTAAATGACTGATAAATAATAATAAAATTATCCTCACCCAGCTAACTGCCGTGCTAACCAGCTGTTCCTGCTAACAGGTCCCACATAGCTATCATCGGTTATTCACTGACCTACATATCCCAGAAAGAAAGTCGTTCCCTTGATCATTTAACTTAACACACATACAAAAAATATCGGTTAAATTAAAGATGACATGGCACAGAAACTAGCTTCAAAAAGGCCAAAGAAAAGAGTTAAATGTGGGTCTGCGGAGCTCCTACCCCGGCTAGCCGACCAGCTAGCTGCAGCTAGCTTTGGACTGCTCAGTTTATTTAGTGTTATTTATTTTAAACTGATAGAAACTAGTGTAACTCGTCTACTACACTGTTTAGCCTGGGCTTCCGGTGATTCTGCCGTCCGTCATGGCGTGGTCACGTGTTTGCAAAGGGTCTATAAAGAATGAATATAACTTAGACTTCATGTTTTTAGTGATGTCGTTCCAGAAATGTTGAAATATCTGAACATCAACTGGATGGATTGTCATAAAGTATGGCTGCAGACATTCATGTTCCTCTCAGGATGAATTGTGACAACGTCGGTGCTCCGCTGACTTTTCCTCTAGCTCAGGGGTCTCAAACTCAACTTACTGGGGGCTGCTGGAGGTAGAGCCTGGGTCACAACTTATCATCCCACGGGCCTCAATGGCCCCCGGGCCGCGAGTTTGAGACCCGTGCTCTTGCACCATGATCAGGTCAACATTGGTACCTCTGCTGTACTTTGTGTTTACTGCTAATTAGCAACCGTTAGCATGCCAACATGTAAAATCACCAGTTAGACATTAGCATGCTAACATTGTCATTATAAGCGTGTTAGCATGCCGACGTTAAGCTCAAAGCCCCTTTATTATGTGGGGTATTCCTGCATGGGTACACCTTGACCAGGGTTAGATCACCAAGAACACGTGTCAAACTCAAGGCCCGCGGGCCAAATCCGGCCAGTTGCAGATTTAGATCCGGCCCGTATATCAGTTTGGGTTCACAATACATTATCTAGTTGTGCGCGAAACCAAAAACACAGGAAAGTGTTTTTTAAACTGCAATAGAGTTTGACTTTTGTAGGACTTCATGTCAACAAAAATGTCGTAAAAAGCAACAAATTTACAAAAAGGTGAGAAATGTCTGAGAAAGCCACAAAAAAGTCAGAACAAAATCAACAAAAATGAGGAAAAAAAACTACCAATATGTTAAAAAAGAGACCTGCAGTAACAAAAGCACGTCAATAAACTCTCCATGTCTGGCCCTTGGGGTGATTCTCTTTTTCCAGTGTGGCCCTCTGGGAAAATGAGTTTGACCCCCCTGTTAGATCACCTAGAGGCTTTGTCCGTTATTTTTACCGTCTGTGGCCTTAACCTCACCGTGAGTTGGGACTCTTAAAGTAATATCAGGGACATAACGAAAGCTGCTTTCCATCGTTTAACAACATTCAAAGTAACTTGAACTAGCTCGCCCAGTGAGAGCGTTCCCCATCTCTCTCCACCTTCCCTGTCTATCCTCTGGATCTCACTCTGAGGGGGAAAAAAAGCCCCCCCAGAAAAAGTTAAAAATAAAAGTAAATTTAATCTCAAACTAGTATACAACGGAGCATTAGGCCACATTAAGGGAAAAAAATTAAGGAGCAAGATATTTTATTTATTTTGCATTTTGAGAATAAAGTCAACATGACGAGAATAAAGTTGACATTTCAAGAATCCAGTCAGACTTTTGAGAATAAACCAAACTACTAGCTTTACCTATAGTCTTCTAAATGCCTTGTGAAGGCCTATATGAACTCGTGAAGTTATACTTCAGAATCAGTTTTAATAACAAGGGAATTATTTCTCTTTTAGCACATAAACACAGTATGGTGATAAGTCTGTTCAGAAGGAGAAACCACACATATTGGTAGAGGTGGCCGTATTCCTGCAAACTGAAGTAGCTTGTAATGGACAGATGCAATAAGGGTATCCATGGTTACACCTACGCATATGTTGTATCACAAGACCCAATAAGACAATTGATCCAATAGTTTGATCCTGAAGGAGTGGAGCTCAGGCGAGGATGTAACCCGTAGCCTATCTGCGATGTTGCCCACATGGCAGCTGGCATGGAGGACAGTCGCTCTAATGTGATGAAGTGATGAAGGAGTTGAATTTATTCTCGACATTTCAACTTTAATCTCGACATTATTCTAGAAATGCAAAAAATAAATAAAAAATAAATGTTCCCCTTGATGTGGTCCTAATGCTCCATCGTATTGGTATATATAGGTCTTCATGTGAAGCTGGTTCAGACTGCTGTGAAGATCTCTCTGCTGGACACCAAACTATGTGAAGGCTTCAGCTCCTTTATGACTTTATCTCTTTAATATCTGGGGCTGAATCAGGCCGTCAGGGGAAATGGTGACAATCAGTGAACACAACTGCTGGATGATGACGTAGGATTTTATTTGCTGCACTTTCTTTTTGCTTTTTTTGTTGATGTTGCACTTTGTTAATATACATATTTATTGTTTTTGTCTGCAAAGCCATCAACTGTAGAAGTTATTCAAACTGAAATCTTATTTTTAAATGACTACATGGTCAAGCTCCTTCTGCTAATGAATTTGTGAATGTATTTGCGTGTGTATTTTGCTTATTTTTTTCTATTCTATTTGTATTTATCTCCAGATGTGTTGATGTTGAATGTTTGTGATGAACTGAAGGATATAATATTCCTTTATGTGTTGAGAAAACTCTCCTCCTTCTTAAGCTAAATAAAGTCTTTAAAAAGCCTCTCGGATCAGCTGGAAGATGCATCTTCATAAAGCTGAAAACAAAAAGAAATGCTGAGATTCTCAGTGCTGCAGCGCCCCCTGCTGGTCCTCATCAGTAGTGCTTTTTATTATCTTTGGTTCATTTTTAGGGGGGGTGAAAGATGGCGACAACAACGTAAATAAGTTTATCTGAAAATGCAATAAATATTGTATATTTACATTAAGGAGTATGGTAATCATAGTTATTGATCTATTTTTATGTTGTAAAAAGCTTGTAATATAGGAAAGAGAAATGATTATAACAATGTAATATGAAAGAAGAATGTGGAGAGACCATAGACCGTCCATTCATATATATACAAGTCGTTGGGAGGGACTGTGACGTAGACTCGGTTTTCATTTTCATAGATGGCTCTAAAGATCCAGAAAAAGGGTGTGTAGGTGCAGCAGTGTATATCCCAGTGAGTGATACATCAATAAAGAAAAGGTAATCTGATCATTTATCAGTATACACTACAGAGTTGATGGCAGTGTTACTGGCATTACGGTGGATAGAGGAGAACGGTTTATCCAAAACTGTTATTGCATCCGACAGTTTTTCTGCACTGTCTAGCATTAGAACAGGCAGATCCTCATCCAGAACAGATATCATCAATGACATATTTATTGTATTGTACAGAATGCAAGTTAAGTGTTTATTTACAACTTTCATTTGGGTTCCTGCCCATGCTGGTGTGGAGAGACATGAGAAGGTGGATATTCTGGCCAAACAAGCACTTAAGATTACAGATGTAGACCTACAGGTCCCAATGAGCAAAGCGGAAGTCAAATCATTCATCAGGACATATGCACAAACAACATGGCAGGGGTGTTGGGACATTAGTGAAACAGGAAGACATCTTTACAGTCTACAAAGTGGTGTTGGTGATGGGAGGAAGGTGGGATTTAAATGTAGGGAATAAAGTATCATTACTCGTCTCAGAATTGGACATACAGGTCTTAATTATTCATTGATTAACATTCATTAACATTCTAATGGAAACTGTGTAAACTGTCATCAGCCAGAAACTGTTGAGCATTTCCTAATTCATTGCAAGAAATACTACAGCCAGAGAGAGCACCTTTTCCAGACACTTCGTAAGGCAGATCACCACGCATTTTCATTGGCAGGGCTTTTGGGGTCACCAGCGGGCAAGGTATATCACTGTATTATAAAGCTATTTAAGGGAAATTGATTTAGTAAAGAGGATTTAGGTTTATTTTTATTTTTGTTTATTTATTTTCTGCATTTATCTCTCGTTCACACTCCAGTCCAGCTGGTGGCGGTAATGCACCTTTAAGTTGGTTTGCCAACCGCCAATAAACCATAAAGATAAGAAGAAGATGAATGGCGCGAAAGTCAGTAAAAGGGGCGGGGCTTAGAGGCCATGTGCGGCAGTAACAGGAAGGGAGAGAGAGTCTGTGCTGAAAGCTTCAAACAAGTGGACTTTCTTTACACTTTCCACAACAAGGTATTTATTCACATGTTTTTATATGCTTTATATTTTGCTGTTTAATCTCCGTTCACAAACGTGTTTATTGTTATTTTAGGGGTTGTTGTGTTTAGTATTTGGCTGGAATTTAACTTTTGCCTCCAAAATAATAATGGACTGCAGTTTCATAATGAAGGATGTTAGAAAAGGCATTAACGCAGGTTTTATCTTATATAAAGGTGTGTAGCCTATATGTGGAAGCACAACACCAATAGTGGAGCTAAAATCACCAAATACTTTAAAATACTCTGGTTATGGCATTTTCCTCAGTCTCATGCAAAAGCCTGTTGTAGTGTTATTATTTAGCATTAAAATATAATTACTGACTGTCTTTCATAGTGAGCGGTGCATTGTTGTAAATGTGGGGGCATCAGATGCTCCCTCACACTTCTACTGGAGTCTTTGTTAATCATCTTTATTAACTGGATTACTGAGGGCGACTATCAACAACAGAATATACAATAAAATAATAATTATATACGTTAGAGACTTTGCTCCGAGCTGATCTAACCTTTATCTGAAATCAACATTTGCAGGCCTTTTTTAAATCCGTAAATAATTGATCGGTCATTACTTGGGTCGTCACACGTTATTTAGACCTTTTCAAGAAGTGAAACTAGTCAAACGGGAGGTTGTTTCTGCCTTTTTTATGCTCCGATAGAGCAACAGTCGGGTTCGTAATTTTGCGTCCCGCCCACAGAGGATTCCGAGAGCAGTCCCGGCCGCACCAGATTCCGGAAGTAATGCATTTTCTCCTTTGACAAATTGGAGTATATAAAATAGCCATAAAATGGTAACCGTCGATGGTAGACTTAAAACCAGCATGCCGACGTGACTAAGCGATTCTATATGATCATATAGACGCCAAAAATCATGGGGCACCAACCTTGTTTTGAGATAAACGTCTTTTATTCGTGATGTCTTGGATAAGTACTTCATTACCCACAATCCCACAGTGATGCCTCTGATTGGTGGAATCATTGACATATGGGTGGAATGATTAATGCACCATTAGTAGATCCTCCGAGGATCATTTGAGACTTCAGCGGCGAGTTCTCCTAAAGACTGTAAGCAACAGCCGACTCAACAGGCAGTCCTGTGGTTTACATATTACTTTATCAGTCTGGTTGCCTTTTTAACTCATTCCGATGATGAAGGTTGACCTGTTCCTGTTAGCCTCCATCTTTCTGTGTGCTGCACCTGCTTCTGAAGCCGGTAAGTTGGAGGCTGATTTTGCTGAACTAACGTTACTAATGTGAGGCGTTACTAACAAACCTCAGACAGGCTCAAAGCTGTCAGCGTTAACTTATTTTAGGTTTATAACATTAGTATAATGTTGTGAGCTAATGGTGACAAGTTTAAACTACTGTTGAAAAAGTTTTAGTATGCTTGATAGCGATAGCTGGACAAAACAGTCCATAGACGCTACAGCTGTAGCGTCTATGGACTGTTTTTGGTAGGCGCGCCAGGACCTTCTTACTGTCTCTGGGCTGGACTGGTAACCTGGCATACCGGGCATTTCCCCGGTGGGCCGACGCACTTTTGGGCTGAATCGCCGATATGAATTAGGACTTTGACTCCGAACTTCGTTATTATATTCCGAGGCTTTTTCATGCATTTCAAAATGTAACTACAAGTCTCTCGGTCTTGTTCACGAGGGCTGTAGAGAGCTAAGGGGGGAGGGCGGGGCTTCCCTTCATTCACAAAACAGAAGGGGCCGTTTCGGCGGCGACAGAGAGAAATGCCTCGCATGCTCGCTGGACAATACTGGCCACTTTATTTTACAGAAAGTCGCAAGATTTGTCGCCGACGACGCACACACACCAGCGCACACACACCAGCGCACACACACCAGCGCAACACACCAGCGCACACACACCAGCGCACACACACCAGCGCACACACCAGCACACACACCAGCGCACACAAACACACCCACCAGCACACACGCACACACACCAGCGCACACACACACACACACACACCCACCAGCACACACACCAGCACACACACACACCAGCGCGCACACACCAGCAGCACACGCACAACACACACACACACACACACCAGCACACACACCAGCACACACACACATTACACTTAGCACACACACCCAATACACAGCACAACACACACACACACACACGTACGTATAAACATCAGACCACTTACGTAGGCAACGGTGAAAGCTCCGAACTTCCTGTTGAAAGGATAGTGTTATGACTTGTAAGTTGGATACCAATATAGGTCATACTGAAGGCATTTATGATTTTGGGCAAAAGTCAAAGGTGTGTGTGTGTGTGTGTGTGTGTGTGTGTGTGTGTGTGTGTGTGTGTGTGTGTGTGTGTGTGTGTGTGTGTGTGTGTGTGTGTGTGTGTGTGTGTGTGTGTGTGTGTGTGACACAACAACAAGCAGTTTGGCTGTAACATTAAAGTTAGTGGCTGTCAGGTAACCTAACTGTTTAAGCTAACATTGAAAATGCTAGCAGTTAGCATGTTGGGTAGTTGAAAAGTCTGTGTGATCTATAAGATCAGTTTTTAAAGTTGCTAAGCATATATTAAGCAAAATAACAATAATGGCAATACAATATCAAATATCAATAAAAAAAATAATAAAAATACCAATAAATAAAGAAATTATAACTAAGAATTAATAATTTAAGTGTAAGATCAACAGATAAGTCTTGAGATCCCTCTTGAAGGATCCAAAACGATCACATGAACGCTGAACGCTATTAAACTCTGAACACTAGGCAACTCATATCACAGACTGCACGCATATTTTAAGAAGACTGTCTGCAGGGAATGGGTCTGACCAATCACGGTGGGTGATTGGTCAGACAGGGCTTCCTGACCTGGAGTCCTGTTGGTAATATACAGGCCATTTTATTTACCACGAAAACAGCACACTGCCGTCCACATAGCACCCGATGCTAACGTTAGCACAAGTTTGGCTCACTGCTAACCATAGTAATCACCCAGAGGGGATAAATATTATAGCAGGGGACTTTTACAAGGCATCCTTAAAGTCTGTACTCCCCAGCTTTTTTCCAGCATGTAGCTTGTGCTACTAGACCATGTATACTCTAACATCAAGAAAGCACACAGAACTGCACCTCTCCCTCACCTGGGCCAGTCGGGTCGCATCCAAATACTCCTGATCCCAGCATGCATCAGTCAGATCACATCCAACTACTGATCCCAGCATAAGTCCCGGTCAGAAGGACTATACAGCCAAGTAGGACTATCAAAACCTGGCTTGATGCTGCCCTATCCCAGCTCTAGGACTGCTTCCAATAAGGACATGGTTGTGTGCAATATGTTACAGAACAGAGCCCTTGGTTTATTGTTATGATTTCATCGTGCTTGTATGCTGCACAATTTACATTACAGCAGAGGTGATCAACTGAATGTGTACTCAGAGTTCAATGTTCCTACACTAGTTCAGTTAGTATTAGTATAGTATTAGTATTTTATGTCTTTGAATTGTTTTTACTTTTGAGTGATTAAGTAACTCAGACTTCGTCAAAATCACCAAAAATATTGATATTATTTTTTGTCCATATCGCCCACCCCTATTATGCGTCTATCCGTGCCTGTGAACCTTAACGTTAGGTTACAGGTAGGTAACGGTAGCTGTAACCTACTGTTCCCATCAGTCGTACAAAAACATAGGAAAATGGAGTCCATGTTGAAAAAAACAAAAAGTAAGTTACCATTGAGAGAGGCTGCTTGATTTAGAAGACCGGACACCGTTTCACCGTCTCCCCGGTGGTTTGGGTCCAGTCGGCCTCTTTAACGAAAAGTCTGTGTGATGTTGAGACCAGCCTTCAAAGGTGGTTAGTTTTTAAATCCACATCCAAACACACAATGGTCTCACAAGGGCTCACCCACCAGCAGGTCTAAAAGCATCCCTCTGTTTCCTGTTGTGGTGATTTGAGCTTCAGGGCAGGCAGTACCGCGTTCTGCCAGCAGGTGCCGGGAAAACGCCATTGTCCGATCCGTTAACAAGGCCCCGCGCCCCCTCCCCCAGTCACCACACTTTGCATTAACCTTCATTCTGGACTATACACCAGCCCATGGCACATACTATATACTAGCTGTATGTATTGATTATTTCGTATTAGTGTTCAATAGGTTTGTTTATGTATGCTCCAACCACCAAGGCACATTCCTTGAAAAGTAGCTTACTTACTTACTTGAGCGTTTTGATATATTCATTATGTTCATGGATTTATTCATTGTGACATTTCCTCAGTTGATTATTGACGGTAAAAACATAATTTTTTGTAATAAAGGTTGGTGAAATTCTTTTTAAATATGCAAATGAGGCATTGTCCTATTAAATATGTGCTAATTTGCACCCATTAACATAAAGCATGGTCCAAAATTCTTATATTTTGTTGACCTATTAGAGTCAAAGGTTTTTGGGATATCTATTTATCTCTTCCATAAATCAGAAAATACTGTCAACAGCCATTAAAACTTTCTCCCATGTTTTAGAATAAATGTATAAATCAGGCTATGATTTCCCCAGTTGGTTGCTTACTTTAAAGGGGTGATAGAATGCAAAACCGATTTTACCCTGTCATAGTTGAATAACGACAGTTCGGTGGGTAAATAGGACATACATAGAAGCTCAAAATCCCACTGACACCCCTTTACTATGAAAATCTCATATTTTGAAACTGCTGCTGAAAACGGGCGAATCCCAACAAAGCTGAGTTGCTTACGCAAGCGTCTCAAAATCCGGAACCTTAAGAGAACGGTCACGCCCCAACATTTACATAGGCTACACAACTGACCTGAGATCAGGTAGTACATTTATAGGCTACACACAACTGACCTGAGATCAGGTAGTACATTTACATAGGCTACACAACTGACCTGAGATCAGGTAGTACATTTACATAGGCTACACAACTGACCTGAGATCAGGTAGTACATTTACATAGGCTACACAACTGACCTGAGATCAGGTAGTATTACTTTACATAGGCTACACAACTGACCTGAGATCAGGTAGTACATTTATATACACAACTGACCCGAGATCAGGTAGTACATTTACATAGGCTACACAACTGACCTGAGATCAGGTAGTACATTTACATAGGCTACACAACTGACTTGAGATCAGGTAGTACATTTTACATAGGCTACACAACTGACCTGAGATCAGGTAGAACATTTACATAGGCTACACAACTGACCTGAGATCAGGTAGTACATTTACATAGGCTACACAACTGACCTGAGATCAGGTAGTACATTTACATAGGCTACACAACTGACCTGAGATCAGGTAGTACATTTACATAGGCTACACAACTGACCTGAGATCAGGTAGTACATTTTACATAGGCTACACAACTGACCTGAGATCAGGTAGTACATTTACATACACAACTGACCTGAGATCAGGTAGTACATTTACATACACAACTGACCTGAGATCAGGTAGTACATTTACATAGGCTACACAACTGACCTGAGATCAGGTAGTACATTTACATAGGCTACACAACTGACCTGAGATCAGGTAGTACATTTACATAGGCTACACAACTGACCTGAGATCAGGTAGTACATTTATATAGGCTACACAACTGACCTGAGATCAGGTAGTACATTTACATAGGCTACACAACTGACCTGAGATCAGGTAGTACATTTACATAGGCTACAGAACTGACCTGAGATCAGGTAGTACATTTACACAGGCTACACAACTGACCTGAGATCAGGTAGTACATTTACATAGGCTACACAACTGACCTGAGATCAGGTAGTACATTTACATAGGCTACAGAACTGACCTGAGATCAGGTAGTACATTTACACAGGCTACACAACTGACCTGAGATCAGGTAGTACATTTACATAGGCTACACAACTGACCTGAGATCAGGTAGAACATTTACATAGGCTACACAACTGACCTGAGATCAGGTAGAACATTTACATAGGCTACACAACTGACCTGAGATCAGGTAGAACATTTACATAGGCTACACAACTGACCTGAGATCAGGTAGAACATTTACATAGGCTACACAACTGACCTGAGATCAGGTAGAACATTTACATAGGCTACACAACTGACCTGAGATCAGGTAGAACATTTACATAGGCTACACAACTGACCTGAGATCAGGTAGTACATTTACATAGGCTACACAACTGACCTGAGATCAGGTAGAACATTTACATACTACACAACTGACCTGGAGATCAGGTAGTACATTTACATAGGCTACACAACTGACCTGAGATCAGGTAGTATATTTTACATAGGCTACACAACTGACCTGGAGATCAGGTAGAACATTTACATACTACACAACTGACCTGAGATCAGGTAGTTACATTTACATAGGCTACAAAACTGACCTGAGATCAGGTAGTACATTTACATAGGCTACACAACTGACCTGAGATCAGGTAGTATATTTACATAGGCTACACAACTGACCTGGAGATCAGGTAGAACATTTACATACTACACAACTGACCTGAGATCAGGTAGTACATTTACATAGGCTACACAACTGACCTGAGATCAGGTAGTCTTCTGAATCTAGCTAGGTCACGGATCTCTGCTATTCCATTACAAAATTCACTTCTGAAACTTTTTTATGCAAGAAACGCACCATATAAAGCTCGAATATGGGCCGCTTTGAAAAGGATGGCTAATTGCAAATTTTCTCCGACTGTGTGTCGGAGTTTAGTGCCGGTGTTGGTGCTGCCGGGTTGCTACATGCACGCCCTGACCGCAGTTTCAGCGAGCTTTGCTACCGCAATCTTTTACCGCAGCCCCACGGTTCCAGTTAATCTTATAATGGGTATGTGTGTTGAGTTATTTAAACAAACAATCGGGAAATAAGCGCCTCTTGTCCGCGAAGTCTCATTGGTAGAGCCGCGTGAGATGGAGTCCATCAATGAGAGCTAGCTAGCCTCCTCCTAACTCTGACATTCACAAAAATACATTCAATTGAAATCCGAAATTGGACAAGTGTTAGCTAAGCTTTGTAAGACCTTGAGGAACCTGTATTATTCATGCCGTGACGAAATTCAAACTGTAAATATACTTTAGTTATGCGAAGTGAGCAAGCTGCGATATTTCCCCATTGTAATGAATGGGACATATAGCAAGCAGCTGCTCGTCCTACAAAGACGCCTCGCGTTCATAAAAATGCCTTAAAATCAAATCGGACACAACGGTTAGCTTTATAAGACATTGGGGAATGTGTTATATAAGTGGCGTGACGAAATTCAAACTGTAAATATAATTTAGTTATGGCAACAATGTAGCTAGCTAGCTGCGGTATTTCCCCATTGTAATGAATGGGACATATAGCAAGCAGCTGCCCGTCCTACAAAGACGCCTCGCGTTCATAAAAATGCCCCGTATGCAGTATCCACAAAGTGTGACTTTGCGCTGGGTATGGAGCCCAGCAGGCTGCCGCTTTCTCGTCAGACTGTGTGGAGCTCCTAAAGTCCGACACGTCTTACCAAATTTGCAATTAGCCATCAAATTTTGTAAAACGGCCAATATTTGAGCTTTATATAGTTGATTTCTCGCTTAAAAAAGTCTCAGAAGTGAATTTGGTAATGAAACATTGCAGTGTCTGGAATATGAGATTCTGTCGCTTCTCTAATGTATGTGTATTGGGGATTCGCTCAACCAATCAGCGCGCGTCTCTAATGTCTGCGTTTGGCAAGTCGCTCAACCAATCAGCGCGCAGCTCATCTAAATATTCATGACCATACCATATTTGGAAGAAAAGCTCTTGTTACAAATAGGGCCAAAACCACAGGGATGCATAAGGGCCCATAAAATATCAACCAGGCCATTTTCAGCCCAACCAATGTTACATACCCCATTAGGAGACCATAAGGAACAGTGTGAAATACCCTATATAATCATTCTATCACCCCTTTAAGAGAATTCTATTTTTTTTATTTTTTGTATTACAAGTTTCCTGAAATTTTTAAAATATGCAAATGAGGCATTATCTAATGCTAACCTTTGGTACATTTAAGAGAAATCTACACACACACATATATATAAAGTGTAATACAAACATGGCACAATGGTTTCTTTCCACTAGTCTGAAAGGAGAGAATAGTTGCAGCACTGAATTAAAAAAACTCAACTCTTGTGTTTTTCTCCCCAGGAGGGTTTCTCCTCTCTGACCTGAATCAGACCGTTGAGGCTGAAGAAGGTCATGATGTCACTCTTCAGGGTCGTCTGGACCCCCCCGTCGACTTGTCTTCCTACACCTTCGATGTGGCGAGACTCGACCTCGGTATCTATGGTGATGTCTACTCTTATCGACGGGGAGAGGACCACCTGGATGACCAGATGGATCGATACAGAGACAGAACAACTCTCAACCATGAAGACCTGATCAGAGGCATCGTGGCTCTGAAGATCTCCTCAGTAACTCTGTCTGATAGTGGTCCATACAAAGTCTACGTCCCAGACCTGAGAGCCAGTTTCATCGTTAACATCACTGTTGGTAAGCATGCTGAGTTAAATAGTTTGATTCAGATTCTAAAGTGTTGTCTGAATTCAGGATATCCCAATAAAGGCTCTGATTTAAGACCTTAAAGGAGCTCTAAATGAAAACTGAGAACACCTGTGTGGGTGTCTTAGAGTCTTTAATACTGGATATCTTCTTGTGTAAACTGTCCAGTTTAGATAACGCACACAGCCAGCTTTGACTACTAGAACACATTTTGGTTGTTTTTTCAAGTCCTGAGAACTATATTTATTACATTTTTAATTTTGTTTACAGCACCCAAAGGCCAAGTGAGCGAGACGAAGAGAAATGATCCAACCACAACTAGACCTCCAGCTACCAGTCCTGGTAAATGTCTGATCAGTTGTCTAGAAGTCTGTACCCAATAGTTTTAAATTCATGCATAACGTTGACATCAGAATTATAAATTTCAACACTGCGCTAGAGCAGCACGGTACATCGTTGTAGCATCAACATCACGATGTGCACACAGGACGTCCTGCTCCAGTGGTTCTGGTACTGATCTCTTCTGATGTGTTTTCCATCAGGGACCAACAGTCTCGGTCGGCCTAATTAATATGAATATGTAAAGTAACTGAAGCTATAAAAACAGAAGAAAAACGTACAATAGGCAAGTAGGAGAAAATGAAAATACTCCATTAAAAGTACCTTACAGTTGTATTGAAGTATAGTTACTTTCCACTGCTGATAAAATGCAATGATATGTACGTGTAGCAACCCTAAACATTAATTCCTGACATGTTTCTATCTGTCAGCAGCTCAGACACACTGCTGTCTGTGCTGACGTACCGTCTCCTGTTGGGACCCAGATGTTGTCCCGTCCCGTCTCTGGTTCTGGTTCTGACCACGGGGACAGAGACGGGACAGCTCGCTTCAACGCAGCGTAATAACTCCTGAAAATAAAGTTCATCTCGCAAATGTACAGTACAGGCCAAAAGTTTGGACACACCTTCTCATTCAATGTGTTTCTTTATTTTCATGACTATTTACATTGTAGATTCTCACTGAAGGCATCAAAACTATGAATGAACACATATGGAATTATGTACTTAACAAAAAAGTGTGAAATAACTGAAAACATGTCTTATATTTTAGATTCTTCAAAGTAGCCACCCTTTGCTTTTTTTGATAACTCTGCAAACCCTTGGTGTTCTCTCAATGAGCTTCATGAGGTAGTCACCTGAAATGGTTTTACCTTCACAGGTGTGCTTTGTCAGGGTTCATTAGTGGAATTATTTCCCTTATTAATAAAAAAGTAAAGGGTGGCTGCTTTGAAGAATCTAAAATATAAAGACATGTTTTCAGTTATTTCACACTTTTTTGTTAAGTACATAATTCCATATGTGTTCATTCATAGTTTTGATGCCTTCAGTGAGAATCTACAATGTAAATAGTCATGAAAATAAAAAGGAAACACATTGAATGAGAAGGTGTGTCCAAACTTTTGGCCTGTACTGTATCTGTCTCTGCAGTCATCTCAGCCATCGAACACAGCAACAGGAAATAATACTCGCAGACTTTTTTTCCCCGTTTCGCGGTGTTGGTGAGTTCTTTAAAAACAAAAAAAAGCCACTAAATGTTGCGTTAAAATGCGTTGTAACTCACGTTACATATAATATTACCAAAATTTAATTAGTAATGCGTGATATTACCGTGTTACAGCAAGAAGGAATACGTTACTGTAATTGCATTACTTTTGTAACTCATTACTCCAACACTGACAGGGAGATTGTGACAGTGGATGTGTATGTTGATAAACCCTGGATCACCTTTGGAAACTGTCCTTCTAAACTCAACTCTGTCTGATCTTTCTTCAGGCTCTGCAAAGGAGGAATTTGTCTGGAAAACAGTGGTTCCCATTGTCTGTGTCTGTGTTGCTGCTGTTGGTGTTCTTCTTCTTCTCCTGGTGAAACGTGGAGTCATCCGTAAGTTACAAACTGCTTTACAGCATTTTATTATCAGCGGGGAAAGTAACTCGGTACATTTACTGTTGGGGAAGTTACTTTTAAAAAGTAGTGTTTGCTCGTTACTCGTTACTTTACTCGTTAATCCGTTACTTTACTTAGTTACCCCCTGTGGAAGGTAACGTTTTGCATTACTTTTATATTGCTTGACTTGGGTCAGAACCCAATATCTGTTCCTACATGTGTAGGCCTACATAAAGTTCTACTATGGAGGACATAACAGGTATTTCTTTTGTGCTCTTTATTATAAGAAAATAGTATCAATAGGCTCCTTAGGAACAACATGATAACCTCAAAATGGGTCATATGTCTCAAAATAAAACATGCCTCATCTAATTCCAACAGAAAAAATAAGAACTTAAAAATGGCTTGATGTCATGGCTTGTGTAAATAAAATAAAATGGCATTAATACAGTGTGAAGTCCGTGTACATTATGTGCTGGTGGCGCTACCCGAGCTGTACTCTGGTAAGAGAGTCGCTGCAACCTTTGGTTTAGTTAACAGATTTATTGATATCCAATTCTAGCAGGTGGATACAGTGCTTGTTGCTTGTGATAGTATGTGTTTGTGTGTGGGGGTGGTTTTCTTTAAAATTAAAGAAATACAGAATATGTAAATATAACCTGTACATAACGAATACACATATATACAGATTAAAGATCAATAAGCAACCACTCACTCTGCAATATACATAATTGCTATGCAATAAATAGTTGCTGTGCAAACAACCAAATAATACTGGATAGTAATGGGAATCAATAAATTCCAATGTAGTAAAGAATACGCTGTAGGTTTCATTGTGCAGTTACATCTTTTGGCCACTAGATGGCGCTCTAAGACCAGAAATGAACCTAACAGCTACATACAGGTACAGTAGTCATGTGATAGACCAGCAGCGTGAATGGCACGGTGAAATGATTCAACAATTAAACCAGCGACAGCATCGTGAGAGCAGCAGCTGAACTAATCCTCAGCAGGATTGTAATTAAGGAATGTACAACACTGTACTAACATGCATCCATCAATCAAAGTATTAACTATTGTTTCTGGATGGTATATTTGCAGTAAGCTCCTAGCATTACAGTAGACATAAGCATGCAAGTCATGTTAACTACACAAACAAAGATACATGCAACACCAGCATGGACATAAAATTGTGCGCTTACGTTCTCAATAACGCACACGGCAACACAACAGAATGCTATACAAGTAACGTGCAACTTTAGGAGCAGCTGTACTCATGTCTGCAGCGAACTACAAAAGGAAATGGCGAAGTTGCGCATGTGCACAAATGCGTGAGTCCAAGGAGGGACATCGGTCTCATCAGTCCAGCAGGGAGTTTTCCACAGGTGTCATGACAGTCAGTCTGTATTTCTACCTAATTTCCTCCCAAATCTCTTCAGAAGAATAGTCCCAGCGGTACTTGCTCTGGTGTTTTTAAAGCATTAAAGTTCATCAAAGACTGGTTCACATAAGAAAAGTTCCTTTTTTATTTCCTATGTAGATGTACTCTCCTCATATCACAGGGGGAAAAATATGGCAATGTCAGTTTCTTCCAATCTGGTGCGGCCCTACTGTTGAGATGTAGTGTGTCACAAAGTGGTTTCCATGTTCTCACAGGGATCTGTAAGAAAACAAAAGAAGCAGAGACGAGGCCAGACAACTTATCAGTGAATTACCTGAGGACGGAGACGACAGAGGAGGACGGAGACCCACCCAGCGCTGAGGACACGGTCTGAGAGAGTTGGTGGTCCGAGAGAGTTGGTGGTCCGAGAGAGTCGGTGGTCTGAGAGAGTTGGTGGTCTGAGACCATACCCAGTCATCCCCTCAACCATAAAAACATCCAAACTACACCAGCTTAAGAAAAGCTTTTTACTCAACAACAGCAAAGTTGATCTAATTACAAAGTAAAATATCACGAGTAACACATTTTACAATCTGTCAAGCATACAGATACTTACTTACTTAGTTAGTTACTTACTCACTCACTTACTGACTTTATTCATCATCCAGAAAGGTGTGACACCTTCTGTCCTTTGGCCCTTTGAGACAGTAACCACGCCTTCGTGACCCCTCGGTTGGATTACTGTAACGCCCTGTATGTAGTCATCAGTGCCGCATCTGTTGCTCGTCTTCAGATGGTGTAAAACGCTGCGGCGCGTCTCTTAACTGGAGCACGTTAAATATGAGCACATTACCCCCATTTTAGCTTCACTCCACTGGCTGCCCGTATATTTTAGGATCCATTTTAAAATTAATTTACTTGTGTTTAAATCCTTGAATGGTCTAGCTCCATCCTACCTGTCCGAGTTGCTTCACCCCTACAACTGTGCCTGAGTGTCCCTAAAACAAAGCGGAAACTTAAATGGGATTGTGCTTTTGCTGTGGCAGCTCCAAAAATATGGAATGAGCTCCCTCTGCCTATTAGACAGACTTCTTCACTGTCTCATTTTAAATCTCTTCTTAAAACCCACCTTTTTTCTCTGGCCTTTCCCAGCTGAGGCTGACATTTTTACTGTGATACTGTTTCATGTTTTGAATGTTAGATGTTGTAAATGTTTTAAATGATTTCTACTTTGTCCTGTACAACACCTTGTGCAACATTGGTTGCTATTATAAATAAATGTGATTGATTGGCCTTAGATTCAGATTAGAAAACAACTCAGAGGAAGGATTTTACTCCCTGGGTGGATAGATGTCATGTGTACAGAATAACCAAAGAAATTAACCGTTAAGGTCTTTATAGACAAACAGGAGAAGCTTAAATCATATCTGAACTGTAACCATGGTAATGATCATCTCATCTAACTCTTGGAAAGAGAGCAAATAAGCGTATTTCCTGAATGTCTACTTCTTTTTAATTTTTAATGACTATGTGCTCACAGGGAAAAACAATCACTTTCTAGAGTTTTTACATTTTAAAGAGATTTAACATGTTTTTATTGCACATTTCTGTTTAATATTTAAGCTGGGTTTTTTTTGTCGGGATGTTTAATTTTTTTAAATTTATTTTATTTTACTGATGTACTGTGAAGCAGATTTTTCAGATTCAAAATAGCACTTCACCAACACTTGCTGCACTTTTCCCGACACACAATATGAGACCAGTACATCTCACTAGGTCAGTTTCACAGACATTCATTCCAGTCCCCTCATACAAAAACAACTCTGGTCAGAAATCCTTTTTTTTATACACACACCAACATTTGGAGTGACATTCCCCATCACATCAGAACACTACCATCCATCACATATTTCATAAAGGCATATAAACTGTTCCTTCTCGACAGTTACACTTGCACTCATTGATTGTTCATGTATTGTCCAAGTCTTGTTTGTCTGTATTGTTGTTTTTCTTTGTCTGTATCTGTCTAGCCCATGCTAATGTCTAATGTATGCTAATGTCCTGTACAAGTGTTTCAGGCTCCATGTGCCCTAACTATGTTCTATGTTTCTGCAGAACAGGAATCTGAGTCAGGCCTGTTTAAACTCTAACTTAATGTTACTTTTAACTTTCCTGTATAATAAATGAAGTGAAGCACACTGTGTAAAAACTTCAACATTTTCTTACTCTGTAGCACTTTTCTGGATGTTTGTCCTTATCTTTATCATTTCAAATAAACCTGTTTAAAAAGGGAACGTGCTGCTCAGTGTGTAGTTTTCTCTTTCTGCTCTGATTCTGTGTTTACTTTATGATTTACAGGTGAAGAAAGTTCACTAATCCTTTATTGAAGTCAAAGTGTGAAAGGCCCAATTAAACCCACCAAGATGTTCAGCATCAAACATTTCAATCAGGACATTTCAGCAACAACATCACGTGATCCCGGTCAGTAGTCCTCCATCCAGTCTAAGGTTACATGTTAATGTACTGCTCTGTACTGTAGTAAACTAGTCTCACAGTCTGAGGTTACATGTTAATGTACTGCTCTGTACTGTAGTAAACTAGTCTCACAGTCTAAGGTTACATGTTAATGTACTGCTCTGTACTGTAGTAAACTAGTCTCACAGTCTAAGGTTACATGTTAATGTACTGCTCTGTACTGTAGTAAACTAGTCTCACAGTCTAAGGTTACATGTTAATGTACTGCTCTGTACTGTAGTAAACTAGTCTCACAGTCTGAGGTAAATTTAGTTAAGTGTAGTCAGTAACTCTGCTCTGAAATGTTGATTAAAACACACACTGATTCTAGAAAATACAAATATTTTTTGTGACTTTGCACCTTTTTGATTTGTCACCATGGTGATTATATGCACTGCAGCTTTTATTTGAGAGTAATATGGCTGCTACAGCCATTTATGTTCATCTAATATAATGAGTAGATATATAGTGTATTCATGTAAACAGGCCCTGAGTCTGTACCTGGGTTTGAGACCAGAAACTGTTGAGGGATTTGTAAACAAGTATATATATGTCCCTTGTGTTGACTTTGGGTCAAATTGACCAGTTTTTAAATTTTCAGAAAATATGGGACGTAGAAATAAGCGCTGAAAGTGTGTAGAAGAAAAGTTTTACAATTTAAAACGTTGGAAAAAGCAAAAACAAACTGTGAAAAAATAAGTGTTTTTTTCAAGATTGACGGGAAGACAACACAAAGGTTGATGTAGTCGGTAAGAAAGCCCTCAGAAGGAAGTGGTTGACAACAGATGTAGCCGAGGTTAGAGGTTGGTTCGAGGTCATCTACGACATTTATTCAATTCAGAAGGATCCAACTGGATTTTTTTAAGATTTTAAAGTTTATCTTATTTTTTTTTTATAAATAGCTGTTTGAAGGGGATCAGACCAGGCTGCACACTTAATTTAAGGAAAAGAGGAACAGTTCAAGTTACATCTGTGACATGTTATGGATCAGACTGGAGATAAGATAAGGTTTCCTGTCTGCTGCCTTTTGTTTACACACCTTGATCAACTAACAATTCTCTCCAGATTACTTGTAATTATTTGGCTTTACTGTAAATGTGTTGAATGAATGTCTCCATACTGGGATTAGATTATGGATGGATGGATTATGTTGTCAGTGTATTTATGGATTATCTCAACACTTGAAGCTTTAAATTAAAGGTTATGTTTACATAAAGTCTGATCTGTGCTTTTGCCTCTCCTTGATCATCATAACTCACTGTAACAGGTTCATCACATTAAAGGTCTGGAACAACAGAACACATCAAGTCTTATTGGTGATAGTAACTACACTACATTTTAGATTCTCATTTCTTCTCCTCTCCTCTCCTCACTACTCTATCCTTCCTTTTCTCTCCTCTAATCCTCCTCACCTTCCATTTCTCCTTCTGTTGTTTTTCCATGTGAGAAACACACCACATGTAACAGCACTAAACACACTATACAGCAATCTGGGCAAGAAAGACAGAAAAACAAAAAAAAAATCACAATTAAAACATACACATAAAAAACTATATATATATATTTAGGCCTATATTATGGGGCACTAGTCAGTTCAAATTGAATAAAATGCAGGAAATGAAACCAGAATTTACCTCTACCATCATTCAGTGTTGCGACAACATCTTCAAATGAGACTCGTGTCTGTCATTAACTTCAGCCAGACTGTGAAACTAAGCCTTATTTTCCCGGTGTCTAGAATGATTCGTACTACAGTGATGAACCCAGCTAGTGTCAGAGCAGACTCCACTTTAGAAATCTGTGGTGGCAAAATGGACCCATCTCCAAGTAGACACAGCTGGGGAGACTCTGGCAGTGGTGTGGCTAATCAATCAGCAATAGTTTTAATGATTTGTTTCCAAAAAGGAAAGACCAGGGGGCAATCCCACAAAAGATGGAGGTAGGAGCCTGTGACGTCCATACACTTCCAACACAGATTGTCCTTCATTAAGCCCGTTTTATGAAGCTTGACTGGTGTATAATAAAACCTGTGAATAACCTTATAATGTGTGAATTTAATAATCGCATCCCTCACCGGCCACCCTGCATTGGAAACCACCTTTTCCATGTAAATCCCATTTCTTGCATTTCTACAAACATTTAGGGACTATGATGATACAAAATCCAGGAAATTAATAAGTTGATCATATTGATAAATTCTTCCAGAAAGAATAGTACTAAACTATTTATAATAAAAATATGTATGTATTGTTCAATATATGGGGCCGATCGCCAAGACTTGAGAGAATCATAAATGGAGTCAAACATGTTCACAATTTGAAAGTGGAGGGGGGGGGGACACAAACGGGATTTAAAAAGTGGGGGGGACATATCCCCCTTGTCCCCAGTGGAAGTTACACCCTAGTTCACTTTTTAATACACAAATAGGCTGCACACCTTCTGCCACTGTGAAAAGGAACTCTGAAACTGGCCCAGCATCGGGGGCACTTTCTTAAAAGGCGTGCGTGCGAGTAGAAAGCGCGGGCACGATTATTATAACGGCATGGTGAAGTTTCGTGTCTTCCGGCTCGGTAGATATCCCTCCGCGTCTGAAAGTAGTCCATACTGTAAAATGACTGTAAGCTCTGACTGGACCATACACACTGTATAAAACTAGCCTATATAAAACCAGTTTTACAGTCTATGGACTGGAAAGCAAACTGTGATCATGTTCGTCTATGTAAATAGGTTAATATGTAGTGTCACTTATTGTAACAGTGTCACAGCGCGCGGAGTAATTTGTAATAAAAAGATACTTCCCGATACCGACAGCGTTTTAATAAAGATGAGCGCAGAAAAACTAACCGGTGTTTGTAGACAGAATCAGATGCATCTCGACTCAGGTGTCATCATGAAAACAACTTCTCTCCAGGACTTCATGATGAAGATATTTTTAACTAGTTTGCTGTTTGCTAAAACTACCCTGGGTAAGTTTGAGTAGTTTAATTCATATATGAGTCTGCTTGTTATTGGCAAAAATGTTAACCCTAATTATTGGTAACGATGAGTTTAAGTTTAGGCTATACATTTTAATAAATAACGCTTTTTATTAGAATTATGACGATGTAAAATGTTACAGCTCATTGATGAACAGTAAGACAACTACATTTTCTGTGACGACTTTGGTGTAATGTAAGAGCCATTTTCATTGGGTTGTAGGACACAAATTGTCCACTGGTGGCACTAGTGGGCATAAGAGTGAAGTCTATATAGGTAGGAACCTTTCAACAGGTAACTAGGGGTGCTGTTAAGTGAAGGAGCACAAACAGTTTTGACCGCATCAAATTGCTACAGTGCGCAACGCTCATGTGGATTGTGAAATGTATGTTAATGGAGCTTGATGGACACATGGTTTCTTGCACGGTGACATGAAGAAGTTTGTGATCAATAAATACCCAGCACAACGGCGACTATTGGAGTCTGTGATTTCAACAAAAGACTACTGAGCTGTGTCAGGTAGAAGCAGGGCTCTCAAGTTTTGAAGACAGGCAAGAGTGACACCCCCCCACCCGCCCCAAAAAAAGATCATAGATTGGTGGCGGGTTGGACAATTCGCAGGAATAGGGGTGTTTCATTAATATTATTATTATTAGTGTTTTTGTTGTTATTATTAATAATTGCTCAGATTTACACAAGAAAAGATTTGACACATGGCACTGACAGTTCAACCAAATACAAAGTATTTATTCAATTTCTGCATGGTTACTTCTGATAACGAGGGGTTCTGGGGGTCCTCCCCCAGAAAATTTTGAGCATTAAACTCTTCATTTCCTGCATTCTGGTGAATTTGTATGCACCTATTTATACCTTTTTCTGAATCAATTTATGCTGGAAATCTTTATATAAAGGTAAACATAGATTAAAATCCAAATATAAAAACATAATGGAATATATGGCAGTTAGGTTCAGGCCTTCTGTATTGCTTTCATCTATTTATTCTCCTGTAGGTCGACTTTTCTAATTATATCTGAGTCAGCACACATGTAGCCTTTAGGCATCATTTACTCTTCCCTTTTGCATCTTTTGTTGAGGAAGTAACCTCCTTAAATGTGCATATGACCATTATTCACGTCAATGATACATTAATTCATTTTAATGAATTAATAAACCCCTGGACTGTAATATAACATTTGTTAGAGCAAGATTTCTGCTCATGTTCAAAACTTTGTGCACATTCAAAATATCTCTTTTATCTGAGTTTTGGAGGAGTCGTGATACTTTGAGAAAAATAAAGTTATAATAGTCAATATATTTCAGAAAATAATCTACCGGCACCATAGTCTGCTGTGCATTACGTGATTGCTCTGCTGATACGGTAGATCTCAGACTGTCTGACAGACACAGAGCCCCGTTTGGGTCTCTGGTCTCTGAATGAGCGAATGTTTAGGGAAGTGGCTGTATGCTTTGCTTTTTTTCATTGGTTGCTGCATTAAATCGTACCCAGATAAAATAGTGCTATTTTCTGATTGGCTATTGTGTAGCCCCTCTCTTTTTTTTGTTTGGCTGATAAGTGGCAGGCTCGACTTAGACATTAAAAATGAAAGCTACAAGCCGTGGCTTGGTCACGGTCTATGGGCTTGGTAGCGTTGCATTTCCTACTCGTTTCCTGGTTCTATTTCTCCAGACACAACAACATGAAATCAAGGAGAGGGTTAACTTCTCCTGCTCCAGATCTCCCACCGTGGTCAGAAAGAACAGGAGGAGACACTTTGTTTCTCTCACTAGGACTCTAGAGTCGCTACTTGCTCCAAAGATAATCGCCGTCACTCTCACTTCTCCCTCTACCACACACTCCCCCACACACACACATGTGGCTCGACGCACACACCAGCGCACAAGCATAAACATCAGGCCACTTATGTAGACTACTGCAAGAGCTCTGCGTGGAGCCTCCGCACAACTGTAAAACGGCCAGACGCGCTTGATTCCTGCCGGTTCCATAGTGAGAGCGGCGCAGCCAGAGAAATTTTGGGCGCTGCGGCATATTCAATTTATTATAAATAATTTTTACGTGCGAGAAATACAATGTGCTCAATGCGTGACACTTGAGAGCCCTGTAGAAGAGAGCGCGTCAGCTAGTTTACTAGCCATAGATTGTTTGATTGTTTAAGTCCGCATAGCAGCCCCCTCAGTGGCTTTAAGTTTTAGGCTTAGCCATTACAGACCTGAACTACAACAGACTCGTTACCGATGCATGAGATGATATACTTTATTTGTGTTTAAATGTTGGGCGTTGAAGGAAATAGTTAAAATAGTCTATATAGAGTACAAATTGTAGTACTATAATAATGCTGACTTAAAAGCTACTGATGTGACGAGCAGCAGGTGTGTCACACAGACCACCGAGGCACGTTTCGTACGGCGCTTGAAGAGGCAACATAGCGACATCTTCCCTTTTATATTATTATGTCAATGCATCCTCCTCCTCCTCCTCCTCCTCCTCCTCCTCAGAAGTTGTTTCTATCCGCCCCTGGGAGCGAAGACAGAATATGATTGGCCAACTTGTTTGTCTATCATGGCTGACCGGCCCACAAAGAAAAGAGATCACAAAAGAGTGTAACTTTGGTTCTCTTAATACATCCATGAACTTGGTTTATCATAAAAGAGTCGTGACTTTGGTTTAGCATGATTGGCCCACTGGTGTTTGTCGTCTGAACGCTGGCCAATCACATCTCACCCAAGTCCATCCTATCAGAAAGATAGAGCGGTAATCTCCGCATGATGATGTCAGTTTCTCCTAATCAATTCGCTCTCCTAGCAAACAGAGAATGTAAATAACTCATTTTATACGGTGTCAGACAGAAAAACTGAAATTTTATGAAGGCAAAAGTGGACACAGACATGAGAAATGTGCAAGAAAATAGTTGCAAACTACTTTCGAAAATAGGTCTTGTAGCTGACGCCATGGCTGACGCTGGGAAGTGTATATATGTTGCCATGACAACACCGGAAATTAATATAAACGATCTGTATGATTGCTAGCTAGCTAGGTAGTTACAGTTTTACGCATTATTATAAAACTACATGTTTATTGAATTTCGGGTCCTTTATGAGTTACACTGGGTTATATTTTGTCTTTCGGTATGTTCAGTACGATCGATAGACTTTTAATATTGACATAATATTTACAGTCTATGGTACGAACGAGTTTTATTTTGGTACACTACCGGAAGTTTGCGGGGAGTGCAAATGGAGGAGAGAAATGGCGGCCGTGAATGGCGAACTTTTAGCTAAGTTCCTGTTTTTGTTGACTCTGCTGCTGGTTTATCAGGCGAACCCGTCTTCACGGTGTCCCACCATACTTCTATACGGAATAACGGTGAATATGGACATCAGTATGAAGTGTGGACTCCTTTATGACCCTATAAAGGTCCTTTATGAGCGGGGTAGCTACAGCTAGCCTAGCCTAGCTAGCTGGTTCTGCTGTCGGACTACGGAACAAGTATGAACTAGTGAGTGACATGGACCCATTTAGACTCTTAATACATCCATGATTTAGACCAGCAGACTAGTACCGAGCTGCTGCTGATTTTATAACTGCGACATCATCTGACAAAATCACTAAACACACAAGTTAAAGACAACAGCAGTACTGTTAGTTCGGTTGTATTTACTGGTATAATTATCACACGCAGAGAGAAAAGTAGAAGCGAAAACGTTTTTATTTAACTTTTCCTCTTTAACTAGACCTACGCGACACGCCTAATCGCTCATAGATAAACACGGAATATGTTTATGAGGCTCCCGAGTGACGGCCACGCCACTTAACGTTTGGAAAAAAGGAGAACGCCGTGTATACTTCAATAAAATAAAACCATCCAGAACATATGAAGTTCGTATTTCAGCAAAGAGTCTCTCTGATCCAGTGTGATGCAGAATTCCATCATAATCCTGAATGATCAGTTTTGTCACATTGTGAGTGGGATCAAGTACAATTGGATGAATTGACTCCACATCTAGTTGATCGTTTTGACGTAATCGACCTCCAACATGAATTAGTCCAGTGGTACTGCACAGTTCTGGGGATAAACATAGTAAGCGACTATGTGGTGGAAGTGGTTTCTGGTCTTGGAGAAAGGCTAGGTCCTCACCAAAACTGTCCGCCTGTGCTTGTCGAAGAATTTCCTGTTCTGCTTTCAGGTAGTCAGTTGCAGAAGGATTTTGACTAGTCAGGTTGGTGAGGGATTTGGCAGTGACATCCAAAAGCTCTTGGTAAGTCTTGAAACTATTAGCAGCAGTGTTGATAACACCACAGAAGTGAGACTTCTTCAACTCCATCTGGTCATTAGCTTCATCAGGTTCAGCAGATTGAAGTTTGGGCCAAGTATCTGGAGGTTGATACAAGAATGGTGGGCCATTGTTCCATCTGTTTGGACAGAGGCTATCCGACAAAGATTTGCCTCTTGTAACATCGTCTGCAGGGTTATTGGCTGAGTCAACATATCTCCAGTCCTGACTGCTTGTGAGATTTTGAATCTCCGATACTCTCGCTCCTACAAATACTTTGAAGCGGCAGGACTGTGCACCGGTTAGTGCAGAACATAGTTCCAATCTTGGTACTGATAACTGCTTCTTTGGGGAGACACGTGAACGGGCTAACATGAAACCAATCTCCACTTGGCCTTTGTCATCTTCTGATCTTAAGTATGCAACAGCACCATACGCATGCTCAGAAGCATCACAAAAGACATGGATGTCTTGCACTGTGGGGGAAGCATCCATCTCTTTGGAAGTGTAACAGCGAGGGATGGTGATTTGAGGAAGGTAGAGAAGTTCCCTTTCCCAGGATATCCAAGCTGCTAGGATGTCTTGAGGAAGAAGAGGGTCATCCCATCCTCTTTCCTTTCTCCATAGTTGTTGAACCAGAATTTTTGCACGAGTTGTATAAGGTAGGAGGTAGCCTAATGGGTCATACAGACGAGCAAGGACTCTGTAGATGTAACGCATTGTTATGGTATGTACTTCAAAGGTTCTGTATTTGTACCTGAAGAGGTCAGGTTTGCAGTCCCACAGCAATCCCAGTGTGCGTTCTTGGGGATCAGCTCCGCCTTCAGAGAGCCAAAGTTCACTGCTTTCGGATCTTGCTTCAGATGGTAAATGGCTGATCACAGCAGAATCATTGCTTGCCCATTGACAGAGGTCAAAGCCTCCAGTTAAAAGGGTAGCTCTTAATTTGTCAAGGAGTTTTCGAGCTGCGACGGATGAAGGAAAGCTTTGCAGGCAATTGTCAACATAGAAGCACTGGGTTACTGAATTCTTCACCAATTCATCAGGTTCGTTGTCCTTCACATGTTTCTGCAGGGCATAAATCGCACAACAGGGACTACAAGTGGTACCGAAGGGAAGGACTTGCCATTGGTACACTGTAGGGGGAATATCTTTGTTCATATCACACCACAGGAATCGAAGAAGGGGCCGGTCTGGAGGCAGGAGACGGATTATGCCTTTAATGTCACCACTTACTGCTATGGCATGTTGCCTGAAGCGCAGCAATACACCAAGGAGTGACGGCCCAAGGATTGGTCCTGGTAACAGATACTTATTGAGGCTTTGTCCTTGGAAAGTGAATGAACAGTCAAACACGACTTGATCTTTGTTGTTATGCGTTACCATATGGTGAGGAATGTACCAAGCTTCGTTGCTGCTGTGAACCTCTTCAGGGGTCAGCTTGGCCACATAACCAGCCTTCTCAAGCTTAGCAATTTGATCACAGTATGATATGGCTTTCTCTGGATCCTTTGATAGTCGAGTTTCAGTGTTACGAAGTCGTGACATTACTGCAGAATGAGGAATGTTTAGAAGAGGAGATTTTGCTAGCCTAAGAAGGGGAGTGGCATAGCATTCAACTCCATTGACTTGAACTCTTTCTGTGGCCTGTTCAAGACGCTTCAGGGCTTGTTTGTCTTGCCTTGATCTGATGAATGCTTTCTCACTGTGTACAGGTAGAGTGTCAAGTTTCCAGAGTTTTTCAACATTGTAGTGCAATTCATCTGCAGGGGAACTGAAGGATGTAAACAGACATTGGACAGGCACAGCGGTATCTTGTGGTTGGAAGTCTGTGATAGGGCCTTGAAGTGTCCATCCTAGGTTTTGACAGCTGCTGGTGACCTAGGAGGGCCTAGTCTGACAGGAACAATAGGAGTGATTAAGTGGATATGATCTGAGCCTATGAGAAGCAGTGCTGATGCTTTGTTAATGCATGGTAATGGAATCCCTTGGAGATGCTTGTATTTCCTTTGAAGAGAAAGCACAGGGTAGGTGTGATCCGAGAGTGCTAACTGGCTTGCAGTAAATGCATGATCGATGGTGAAAGTTTTCTCAGGGTATGCAACAGGAGAGAGCTGAAAACTTACAGATGAACCATGAAGAGTTTCAACATCTTGGCGAACAGTTCTGAGTGATAGTTCTTCAGCTTTACCTTTCAGGCAAAGATGCTGAGCAGCTGACTGCAGAAGAATGGTACGTTGAGAACCATCATCAAGGACAGCATAAGTCTCCAAGGTTTTCTTCCCATTCTGAAGCAGCACTTTTACAACTTTCAGGAGTACGCCATTGCAGTCACTTGGTCGGTCCAGATATAATGTCCTCACAGAGGTAGAAGGATGATTGGATCTTTGATTCACCTCACACAGTATTTGTAGATGTCTTCCTTTGCAGGTGGCACAGGACTTCTGCAGGTCACACTTAGCGGCTTGGTGAGTGCGAGCACAGCGCCAACAGCGTTTATTGTCCTTTATCCAGTTTACCTTTTTGGGCTTTTGTCTTATCTATGAACTCAGAACATCTGCTGATATGATGTTCACATGATCGGCAGTATGCACAGGTTGCTCTTGACTTTGGGAGTAGTTCTTGAGTTGGCGTGGATTCATTGAGTTTGTGTGCCCCATGTAGAATTGTGGTTGGAGCAGATATGAACTTACGGGGATGTCTTTGTTCATTGAAGAAGATGGTAAGCTCTTTTCTGGATTGACAACGAGCTTCAGATTGCAACCAAGATGAGAACACAAGCAAGTCATACTTCATGATACCTTGGTTTCTGTAGACATGCCGTTTAAAGCGACTGGAGTGTTCTGCAGGCAGCTTGCAAAAAAAAACCACAAGAGATCAAATCCACAGAGGCAGAGAAGTTCTACATGTCCTTGATCTTCCATAGTGCTAAGCAGACCAACCAGTGCTTGAACACGAAGAGCAAAGTTGTCGAGAGCATGACCATCACCTGCTCTAATAGGAGGGAGATCCACGATGTTCTTGAGCTCCTTCAGTGCTAGTTGTCTAGGTTGCCCATAACGTTCATCAAGAGCGTCAATGGCTTGTGTGTATGGGTCAGAAGCATAGGAAAAGGCAAGAGCTAGTCGTTTGGCTTGGTCCACTTTAAGATGATCCAGGAGAACATGATATTTGAAATGCTCTGTTTCATTGGGGTTGAGTAAATTATTAAGTGCCATCCGTAACATCCTGTACTGCATTTCATCCTCTCGAAGTAAGGTCTGGGAAAGAAGGACCCTCAAGCTTGTATACATGTGTTCTGCCTGTACGGGGTGCCAAAGGTCTCTGTTTGTGGTGACTATGAGATGTAGAAGACTGAGGCCTTAAAGGGGAATACTGCCTCTGCTGGGGGGAGAAGGAAACAAGAGGCTGAGCACATGAACTTTGTAGGTTAACCTCTGCTGGTGCTGCAGGAAAACTGGGAGGTGGCAGCTCTTGTTAAAGGATTGGTCCAGGTGTACCAGCTGAAGGAATTGCATTATCGAGGTTTGGAAAGTCAGGTAAATAGGGCAGGCTCGACGAAATAGCAACAGGATGATGTCTGATCACTGGTGGACAGGAGGAAGAGTGATGTTGCAATTCAACACTTGGAAATCGAGCAGCTTGCTGTTGTGCTGGAGAAACTGCTGTTGGGGATAGATAACCCAGGCCGGGATGAACAGGAGGAATGAGGAGTAGATCTATCCATCATATGCTGAATGATTTCAACATGATCAGTTGGCACAGGAGGATCATTCACCTTATCTTGCCCTTTACCGTCATCCTGCGACCCATGTGTGTCTGTTGTATGATGTGGGCATACTGTCTGGCAAGCAGCACCTTTCACTCCAGGATATTGAACTTCATAA
This sequence comes from Perca fluviatilis, assembly GCF_010015445.1. Taxonomy (NCBI): domain Eukaryota; kingdom Metazoa; phylum Chordata; class Actinopteri; order Perciformes; family Percidae; genus Perca; species Perca fluviatilis. The sequence continues at coordinate 8,307,917 of NC_053112.1, read as the reverse complement.
TCTTCTAGATAAGCAGGAGGTTGATTTTTCCGATCAGAACGTCGAGGAGTCCCATCTAATGGCTTTACATCATCCATGACAATGGTATAATTCCGGCTCGAAGGACCATGTTTAGGAGGGTTCAGGTTTAGAGGTTGATTGCCACCGTCGTGGGGCATTGGTCAGAATGCATGAATAAGCCAGAGAGGAGTTCAGTCCATTCAATGAAGATTTATTTAACAAAGGGTGAGGCAAATGATACTGGATAACATAACATAACAGAATAGAGACACACAGACACACATGGGTTGGAGAATCAGCTGCCGCCCCATGTGAAGGTGTAGAAGAGACTGACTGAGAGTGAGTGCAGTCTTAAATAAGGAGTGACCAGGTGAACTCAATCAGGTAATCAGGATGGAAACAAAAGCCAGTGATGAAGACAGGGGAGAAAAGGAAGTGAGGTAAGTGTGAAAAGAAAGTGTCAGAATAAGATAAAAATAGGGATCTTTAGTACAACCGGGTTAGGTTGGAGTTAAACCGTATATATATGGTTGAAAAAGGCGACAAAAACTGACTCAGTTTTCAGCAGTTGGATGGCAAGCACTTCAGTTGTGTAAACTGCTCAAGAACCCTCTTACTGTCAATATACCTAAAGAAAAAGTATAGGGTGTATGTTATTATGTTATATTAGTACAGTTGTTTGTTATTGTGTCCTCCCTGTTGTCAATTCATTAATTTACTGTTTTATACAGATATGCGAGGATACCACACTTAATACACAATGAATGATGATAGTAACTACATGGTTAATGTTGGCCTATCACATATTCATAATAGTCCCATCATTATACAAAGAGCAAAACATACTGTCTTTATGGATTCGAGCTGAAATGATTGAAATGTAGGAAAGACGCTGAAAAGAGCAGATTTCGCTGAGGTGAAGCAGCACATTCTTCATTTTAGGAATAGTTGGAGAACTGAATGTAAACCATCAACTCTGGTCCTTCAGAGGTGTTAAAGCTGTGTGAATGTTATGTCTGTTTCTCCAGGAGAGCATCGTCTCACCTGTCCTCAGACCAAAGAGGCAGCAGAAGGAGATGATGTCATTATACGGTGTGGTCTGGACCCCCCCGTCGACTTGTCTGACTACACGCTGGATGTGGCGAGACTCGACCTCGGCAGCTATGGTGATGTCTATTCTTATCGAAATGGAAAGGACCAACAGGATGACCAGATGGATCGATACAGAGACAGAACAACTCTGATCCATGAAGACCTGATCAGAGGCATCGTGACTCTGAAGATCTCCTCAGTAACTCTGTCTGATAGTGGTCCATACAAAGTCTACGTCCCAGACCTGACAGCCAGTTTCATCGTTAACATCACTGTTGGTAAGCTGCATGCTGAGTTTATTACAGGTTCATTCAGATACTAAAAAGGTTTCTCAGAATGGGGGATATATAATTTGAGAAAACATTTTTTTTTTCTTTTTTAAAACAGTTTCCAAAGACCAAGCGAACAGGACAAAGAGAAATGATTTCAGCACATCTGGACCTCCAGTGGGAGAAGAGAGCGAGTCAGAGCATCGGGGTAAATGTCTTCTAATAGTCCTCCAGAGACCTGAAGGGTCCTGACTCAGGCTGGTTAGTGTGTGAGTTCTGGTTAGGGTTAGGGTTAGGTGTGTATCTTCTTAAAGCTGCCCTTCTTCTAAACTCAACATCTTCTCTGATATTCTTCCAGATGGTGAGAACAGGAAGACTGCCCGTGCTGTTATCCTTCCCTCTCTTCTCCTCCTCGGGACTCTCCTGGTTCTGGTTCTGATGAGAGGAGAGATCAGTAAGTTAAAAAAACAAACTTTTGCTCCACAGCTCTTTCTCCTGATCATTTGTGGTGTTAGTTGTATCTTTACACATGTCCGTGTTTTCACTGTGAACTGATGAGATATCAGTGCTTGATGTCTCATGTCTGTGTTTGAAGTTGTTGAAGTCAAACCAGAACCAGACAGACTGATCCTGGTACACTTTGTGTGCTTTAATCCACATTAATGCTCAGATGTGAGCCATATACCACATTGACCCAAATATAAGACGACCCCGAAAATACGATGACCCCTAACCCCTTTTTTTCAAGACTCATTTTTTAAAAATTACTTCATGAGGTCTTTTTGGGCTTGCATTCTCCGTACTTTACCCTCATCTTAAAGTTAGCATCACAACTTTTTCTCATTTGTTCGCTAATTTCTGGATAACAACCTTTGAGCCTCTTTGTTCAGGACGCTCCCTGTGTCTCTGCCCCCCCCACAAGCTGCTGTTTGGTGCCACCTGTTGTTGAGGATGTATATATTGGTGTTTTAAAGTCTAGACCCTGAATATAGGACAACCTCACTTTTTCAGATATATTCATAGGAGGAAAAACATGATATTCTGGTTAATACAGGTAGGCTATTTGTTATCTACTTCTCTGTTTCCTCCATCCTTTAACAAGTTCTGCAAACTGCTTTTCTTTTTCTCAGAGAGTTGCATCGAGAGGCTCAGAGGAAGGAAGGAGCAAGAACCAGAGAGAGCAGGGAATGGATGTGAAATGAAAAACCTGAACATGGAAGCAGCAAAAGGAGATGAAGACCTGGAGAGAGCTGCAGGAAATGGAAACGTCTTACTGTAGGAAACCTCGTCTGAGTGCTTGAATTCAATTTTATTTAAAGTATCAAATCATAACAAGAGTTATCTCAGGACATTTTACAGATAGAGTAGGTCTAGACCACACTCTATAATTTACAAAGACCCAGCAATACGAGTAATTCCCCCAAGACCCAACAATGTCAGATGCAGTATTAGAATAGATGCAGATGAAGGTATTACACAACTCAGACACAACCTGGATCATAATAAGGAGTCCTTTTGGTCCTGATTCAGTATTAGAAAAGGATCTTTACATAAATCTTCTGAGCTGGTCAACAATAAGCCCCCGAACAAAATCATATTAACAACATCCAGGATGGTTTATTACACGGCTGCTCACTAAAGAAATCAAACATTTTACACATTTTACACAAATATTGATTTAAAGGCCGAGCTGCAGAGTTCATTTTACAACAAATTTGCGCAACTTGCTTGTTGGTAAATAAATGTAAACAGTTTTCCGTTGTATTTGATGTTGTTGGCTATCACAAAACAGAATATAATATGAAAAAGTAGGTACTATTTTACAGAGGTTTGCTATGATTCTCCTTTCCCCACAATGCATTGCATTACGTCCCCTTGGGAGAAGACGACAGACCAAAGCCACTTTGAGACCCATATTTTTTTAGTTGTCATTTAGTTACCAGACGGAGATGACTCCTTTTAGTACCCGGGGTATTCCTGCATGTACTGTAACTATGCTGTACTTTAATACAACTGTAAGGTACTTTTAATGGAGTATTTTCATTTTCTCCTACTTGCCTATTGTACGTTTTACTTCTCTATTTCTATAGCTTTGCATATGTATATATACTCTTAAATTAATATCAGGGACATAATGAAAGCTGCTTTCTATCATTTAAAACTATCCAAAGTAACTTGAATCTCCAACTGGTATATATATGTCTTCATGTGAACCTGGTTCAGACTGCTGTGAAGATCTCTCTGCTGGACAACAAACTATGTGAAGGCTTCAACTCCTTTATTACACTGTATTTTTTATTTTTGATATCTCTTTAATATCTGGGGCTGAATCAGACCGTTACAGAACTGCTGTATGATGAGGAATGATTTTATTTGCTGCACTTTGTTTTGGCTTTTGTTGATGTTGCACTTTGTTAAAACATATTGTATTTGTCTGATTCATACTTGGATGTACGAAGCCAAACTTAATGTTCAACTGTAGAACTTATTCCTCCTTAAATCTTATTTTTAAATGCCTACATGCTCAAGCTGCTTCTCCCTTACCCGAATGTATTTTTTTACCAGACACCCTGTATCTTTATGGATGTATTTGTGATATTTTTCAATGTATTTGTGTATGTACTTTACCTCTTTTAACTATTCTATTTGTATATCCTTCTTCTTAAGCTAAATAAAGTCTTTAAAAAGCCTCTCGGATCAGCTGGTAAATCATCACTAAGCTGAAAACAGGGCTGTTGTTCTGACACCATGACAGGTTTAAAATTTGTTAGAGATACGTGGTTCTCACAGGACAAACATAGATGACCTTATTACATCATTTTACTTTTACTTTTAATGCAGGACTTTTACTTGTAGTGGAGTATTTTCACAGTGTGTTATTAGTACTTTAACTGCAGTAAAGGATCTGAGTACTTATAGTGAGTTATATTTGTAAAAACAGTGATATTTTAAATGGACTCTGGTACAAACAGTTACAGAATGATGTCACAAAAACAGCACTGAAGTTCCCGGGAAAATTATATTCAGCCAAAACGGACTTCTATATTGTTTTGTGTGCCTTCTTTCATTTACCAGATTTGATTCACTTTATTTCCTTTTTCTGTTGTAGCAAAACACCAAATCATATCTCAGATGTTTCAGCAGCAACATTATTTTTCTCCAACTCTTCTGGATTACAAATATTTGACATTGAAGGTAAAAAAGTCTGTCTTTGCATTTAGTGTCAAACCCCCAGGAACTGAAACACTACCTGAATGAAAAACATAAACTGTGGTCATTTTATTATTGTAACAAAGGTCACCAAGTTTATTTCCTGGATTTAAAAGCTGCAAAACCCTTCACTCAATGAAGGCATTATTTACACTGATAGTCATTTCTGCTGTAATAACTTTATTTAAATTCATAGTAACTGAACATGGACAGAGCTCGTTAGATGTTAACTAGCTTGAGTTAGCATCAATGCTAATTTACATCAGTAGTCCCTAGACAGGTAACAATAGATCATTACAAGTAACATATGACATGATATATTGATGTAGTAATTACACAACTAGAAGAAGACAGAACATTATGTAACACGTCAATTTAAACTCAAACCTGTAGTAACATGAACATCATGTGAAATATAAAGATATAACACAACATGTTACTCACAACAATGGTGTGTATGCTACTCATCACATTAGTAGCCTTTATGTCAGCATTCTTATACTACAATTTGTACTCTATATATTTGCACTATTTCCTACAATGCAAAACATTTAAACACAAATAAAATTATATAGCCTAGGCTATCTCATCTTATACATCGGTAACGAGTCTGTTGTAGTTCAGGTCAGTTACACCAAAATCATCACAGACTGTCTTCACAGAATGTCTTACTGTTCATCAATGAGCTGTCATATTTACATCTTCATAAGTCTAATGAAAAGCGTTATTTATTAAAATGTGTAGGTAGGCTAAACCTAAACTCAATGTTATCAATAATTAGGGTTAACATTATTGCCAGTAACAAGCAGACTCATATGAATTAAACTACATAAACTTACCCAGGACAGTTTCAGCAAACAGCAAAGTAGTAAAAAGTTTAAAGTTTTCATGACACCTGTCGAAATGCATCTAAGCCTGATTGTCATCAGCTTGGATATGAACTGGTAGATCACTCCGCGCCTCCTTGCTCGTTGGAGATGTATGCTATGTGAGCTCTGAGCTGCTCCTGCGCCTTATGAATGTGGACGAGAGCATGAGGCGGCAGCAGCCGGGGGGAGGTCGGACAGATTAGGCTACAGCATTCAGAGCACATACTGCTTCAGAAACCAACAGGAAGTCACAGAAACACTCAACAAACTCACCGTCTACTTTTCTGCACTCACGTGCCTCAGTTCCGGAGTTCCCCTTCAGAGAGTGCCAAGGTGTGTAGCCTATTGGTGTATTAAAATGGCATATTACATTAAGTGAACTATAGGGTGTAATTTCCACTGGGGACAAGGGGGACATGTCCCCCCCACTTTTTAAATCCTGTTTGTCCCCCGTCAGATAAACTTGATAAACTTTATTTCTTGGGTTTTGTATCATCATAGTCCCTAAATGTTTGTAGAAATGCAGGAAATGGGATTCAAATAGAATTTTTTTTTCTGGCAGAAGACCCCCTGTTTTGAGTCCCTTCTCCCCCCTCTACCTCTAGAGTCTAGAGCAGCTGGTCACCAACCTTTTAGAAACTGAGAGCCTACAACCGGGACGATTGAAACGGAGGGCGAATGAAACATTGCAGTTATCCCGAAAACCATAGCTACCTTGGCGCGGAAAACGAGCGGAAGGATAGGTAAGGGTAAAAGGTAAAGGTAGCCTACTTTATTGTCACATACACATACATGTAGCGAAATTCATTCTCTGTATTTAACCCATCGTACATCGTTGTAGCATCAACATCACGATGTGCACACAGGACGTCCTGCTCCAGTGGTTCTGGTACTGATCTCTTCTGATGTGTTTTCCATCAGGGACCAACAGTCTCGGTCGGCCTGCTACAGGTTGGTAATGAACCAGAAACATTGTTCAGTCTGCCGGTCGGATTCAACTCTGCTTACTTCTCATTACCATGGTTACAAGGTGCTGGTCTAACCGGCTCTGCCTCACTGGGGTGTTTCCTCCATGGGGGGTTCACCGCGACCATAGGCCGCGATCGGCTGTAGGTCGGCTTGGAAAGGCTCGCCAGACCTCCCCTCTTCTTCTCTCCCCCTGCCGACTCAGACCGGGGCAGACTGTCCGTGCGTAAGGGGTCAGCCACCCAATCCACCATATTTAGGCCTACGCGCTTCCTGACATGTTTCTATCTGTCAGCAGCTCAGACACACTGCTGTCAGCGCTGACGTACCGTCAGCTGTTGGGACCCAGATGTTGTCCGTACCGTCTCTGGTTCTGGGAGGGGCGTAGCACAAAATTCTGTAGAAAGGCTTTTTCTACGGGCCCCTCCACACATCCACAGCTATTCATTCTAGCATCTTTTTGGGCCGTCCTAACATGAGGGCCCTGGGTACTCAGTCTCCTTTTCCCCCCCAGTCTGACTCCCCTGAGTTCTGGCTCTGACCACGGGGACAGAGACGGGACAGCTCGCTTCAACGCAGCGTAATAACTCCTGAAAATAAAGTTCATCTCGCAAATCTATGTGTCTCTGCAGTCATCTCAACCATCGAACACAGCAACAGGAAATAATACTCGGACTTTTATTTCCCTGTGAAGAAATGTTTCGCGGTGTTGGTGAGTTCTTTAAAAAAAAAAAAACGCCACTAAATGTTGCGTTAAAATGTGTTGTAACTCACGTTACTGAGATTGTAACGGGTATAATATTACCGAAATGTCATTAGTAATGCGTGATATTACTGCATTACATCAAAAAGGAATACATTACTGTAATTGCGTTACTTTTGTAACTCATTACTCCAACACTGACAGGGAGATTGTGACAGTGGATGTGTATGTTGATAAACCCTGGATCATCTTTGGAAACTGTCCTTCTAAACTCAACTCTGTCTGATCTTTCTTCAGGCTCTGCAAAGGAGGAATCTGACTGGAAAACAGTGGTTCCCATTGTCTGTGGTGTTGCTGCTGCTGTTGTTGGTGTTCTTCTCCTGGTGAAACGTGGAGTCAGCTGTAAGTTACAAACTGCTTTACAGCATTTTATTATCAGTGGGGAAATTTACTCCTTAACATTGTTGGGGAAGTTACTTTTAAAAAGTAATGTTTGCTCGTTACTCGTTATTTCTTAAATAAAGTAATCCGGTACTTTACTTAGTTACCCCCTGTGGAAAGTAACTTTTTACGTTACTTTTATATTGCTTGACTTTGGTCAGAACCCAATATCTGTTCCTACATGTGTAGGCCTACATAAAGTTCTACTATGGAGGACATAACAGGTATTTCTTTTGTGCTCTTTATTATAAGAAAATAGTATCAATAGGCTCCTTAGGACAACATGATAACCTCAAAATGGGTCATATGTCTCAAAATAAAACATGCCTCATCTAAATCCAACAGAAAAAAGAATAACTTCAAAATGGCTTGATGTCATGGCTTGTGTAAATAAAATAATAATGTGTGGTTTTCTGTAAAATAAAGAAACACAGAATATGTAAATATAACCTGTACATAATGAATACACATATATACAGATTAAAGATCAATAAACAACAACTCACTCTGCAATATACATAATTATATGCAGTATACGTAATTGCCATGCAATAAATAGTTGCTGGGCAAACAACCAAATAATACTGGATAGTAATGGAAATCAATAAATTCCAATGTAGTAAAGAATATGCTTTAGGTTTCATTGTGCAGTTACATCTATTGGCCACTAGATGGCGCTCTAAGACCACAAATGAACCTAACAGCTACATACAGGTACAGTAGTCATGTGATAGACCAGCAGCGTGAATGGCACGGTGAAATGATTCAACAATTAAACCAGCGACAGCATCGCGAGAGCATCAGCTGAACTAATCCTCAGCAGGATTGTAATTAAGGAATGTTCAACACTGTACTAACATACATCCATCAATCAAAGTATTAACTATTGTTTCTGGATGACATATTTGCAGTAAGCTCCTAGCATTACAGTAGACATAAGCATGCAAGTCATGTTAACTACACAAACAAAGATACATGCAGCACCAGCATGGACATAAAATTGTGCGCTTACGTTCTCAATAACGCACACGGCAACACAACAGAATGCTATATAAGTAACAAGGAGATGCAAGGAAATGGGGATGTGTGCAAATGCCTGAGTCCAAGGAGTGATGTCGGCTCATCAGTCCAGCAGGGAGTTTTCCACAGGTGTCATGTCAGACAGTCAGTCTGTATTTCTACCTAATTTCCTCCCAAATCTCTTCAGAAGAGTAGTCCCAGCGCATACTTGCTCTGGTGTTTTTAAAGCATTAAAGTTCATCAAAGACTGGTTCACATAAGAAAAGTTCCTTTTTTATTTCCTATGTAGGTTCACTCTCCTCATATCGCAGGGGGAAAAATATGGCAATGTCAGTTTCTTCCATTCTGGTGCAGCCCTACTGTTTAGGTGTAGTGTGTCACAAAGTGGTTTCTATGTTCTCACAGGGATCTGTAAGAAAACAAAAGAAGCAAACAACTTAACAATGAATTACCTGAGGACCCCGACGATAGAGGAGGACGGAGACCCACCCAGCGCTGCAGGACACGGTCTGAGAGAGTCGGTGGTCTGAGACCAGGGCTGGACTGGGACAAAAAATCGGCCCTGGCATTTTTGGCCCAGGCGGCCCACACCCACCGTGATTGGTCAGACACATTCCCTGCAGACAGTCCTCTTAAAATATGCATGCTATGATATGAGTTGCCTAGTGTTCAGAGTTTAATAGTGTTCTGCCTTCATGTGATCGTTTTGGATCCTTCAAGAGGAGTCTCAAGACTAATCTGTTGATCTTACACTTAAATAATTCATTCATTCTTAGAGTTATGATTTGTATATTTATGGTATTTTTATATTTTTTTATTATTGATATTTGATATTGTATTGCCATTATTGTTATTATTACTATTTTGCTTAATATTGGCTTAGCAACTTTAAATTTAATTTTAACTATTGTAAGATTCATATTTTGTGACTTTGGACACGTGTCTGCTAAATACAATAACCATAACTATAACCCTTCCCAAAAGCTACAACAAAGCTGAGAGTAGTATATGCCCTGGAAAAGAGCTAATTAAGCCATTCAAGGAACACTGATGATTGTATCAACACTGATTTCATAGATCACACAGACTTTTCAGATACCCAACAGGCCAACTGCTAGCATTTTCAATGTAAGCTTACACAGTTAGGTTACCTGACAGCCACTAACTTTAATGTTACAGCCAAACTGCTTGTTGTGGGTTATGACACACACACACACACACACACACACACACACACACACACACACACACACACACACACCCTCCCTGAGAGTCCCTTGTTAATTTGCCTACTCCTTACCACATGCTCCTCTACTCTCTTCCATCTTTTCTCTCCCGGGCCCGCCATGGTCACTCTCCTCCTCCTCTTCTTCCCTGTCATGATGCTCTTTTACTTCTCTCTGTATAGCCAGCCACCTCTCCTCCTCCTCTACTTCAGGTAATGCTGATGTTGAAGCAGCTACTACAGCCCCAAACATGTCAGACATGTTGGCACAGGCATCCGCCTGTAGATTCTTAATCTTTTTCTCCCATAATTTCTCTGCACCTCCCTTGCACTTTGGTGGTCGTTTGTTCATTTTAACGTGAATGCTAAACTTCCAGCATAACTATTACAGCTCCTCAGGGCCGGGAGTGGGGAAGGGCTTCCTGGATTTGATTGGGTCAAGCCAGTGCCAATAAAGAAAATTAACCAATGGGCTGCTCTCAGGTCTTTATGGGCCGGCGCGGCCAAAAAAAACACAAAAAAAAGCCTATATATTATATCGGCAATTCGGCCCAAAAGTGCACCGGCCCACCGGGTATGCCAGATGGCCAGTCCAGCCCTGTCTGAGACGATACCCAGTCATCCCCTCAACCATAAAAACATCCAAACTTCAGTTTAAGAAAAGCTTTTTACTCAACAACAGCAAAGTCGATCTAATTACAACGTAAACTATCACGAGTAACACATTTTACAATCTGCAAGCATACAGATACAGTACAGGCCAAAAGTTTGGACACACCTTCTCATTCAATGTGTTTCCTTTTTATTTTCATGACTATTTACATTGTAGATTCTCACTGAAGGCATCACAACTATGAATGAACACATATGGAATTATGTACTTAACAAAAAAGTGTGAAATAACTGAAAACATGTCTTATATTTTAGATTCTTCAAAGTAGCCACCCTTTGCTTTTTTTGATAACTCTGCAAACCCTTGGTGTTCTCTCAATGAGCTTCATGAGGTAGTCACCTGAAATGGTTTTACCTTCACAGGTGTTCTTTGTCAGGGTTCATTAGTGGAATGTTTTCCCTTATTAATAAAAAAGCAAAGGTTGGCTACTTTGAAGAATCTAAAATATAAGACATGTTTTCAGTTATTTCACACTTTTTAGTTAAGTACATAATTCCATATGTGTTCATTCATAGTTTTGATGCCTTCAGTGAGAATCTACAACGTAAATAGTCATAAAAATAAAAAGGAAATGCATTGAATGAGAAGGTGTGTCCAAACTTTTGGCCTGTACTGTACTGTACATACATACTTACTGACTTTATTCATCATCCAGAAAGGTGTGACACCTTCTGTCCTTTGGCCCTTTGAGACAGTAACCACGCCTTTGTGACCCCTCGGTTGGATTACTGTAACTCCCTGTATGTAGGCATCAGTCTTGCCCCATCCTACCTGTCCGAGTTGCTTCACCCCTACACTCTAAATGAGCTCCCTCTGCCTATTAGACAGACTTCTTCACTGTCTCATTTTAAATCTCTTCTTAAAACCCACCTTTTTTCTCTGGCCTTTCCCAGCTGAGGCTGACATTTTTACTGTGATACTGTTTCATGTTTTGAATGTTAGATGTTGTAAATGTTTTAAATGATTTCTACTTTGTCCTGTACAGCACCTTGTGCAACGTTGGTTGCTTTTTAAAGTGCTTTATAAATAAATGTGATTGGTTGGCCTTAGCTTCAGATTAGAAAAAACTCAGGAGGGATTCTACTCCCTGGGTGGATAGATGTCATGTGTACAGAATAACCAAAGAAATTAACAGTTAAGGTCTTTTATAGACAAACAGGAGAAGCTTAAAATCAAATCTGAACTGTAACCATGGTAATCATCATCTCATCTGACTCTTGGAAAGAGAGCAAACAAGTGTATTTCCTAAATGTCTACTTCTTTTATACTTCATGTGCTCACAGGGAAAAACAATCCCTTTCTAGTCTGTTCACATTTTAAAGAGATTTAACATGTTTTTATTGCACATTTTCTATTTAATATTTAAGCTGGGTTTTTTGTCAGGATGTTTTAATTTTTTTTAATTTATTTTATTTTATTGACATACTATGAAGCAGAATGGCCCTTCACCAACACTTGCTGCACTTCTCCCGACACACAATATGAGACCAGTACACCTCGCTAGTTCAGTCTCACATTCATTCCAGTCCCGTTCCCCATTTTCTGACTCTGTAGCACTTTTCTGGATGTTTGTCCTTATCTTTATCATTTCAAATTAAAATAAAATTATTAAAAAAGAAAGGGGAGGGGTGTTTTGTTTTTTTTTTTTTTTTTTTTTTTTTGTTTTTTTTTTATTTTTTAGTTTAAAAAAATAAATAATTATTTTTTTTTTTAAAAGTTTTAAAGGCCCCCATAAACCCCACCAAGGTGTTCAGCATCAAACATTTCAATCAGGACATTTCAGCAACAACATCACATGATCCCAGTCAGTAGTCCTCCATCCAGTCTAAGGTTACATGTTAATGTACTGCTCTGTACTGTAGTAAACTAGTCTCACAGTCTGAGGTTACATGTTAATGTACTGCTCTGTACTGTAGTAAACTAGTCTCACAGTCTAAGGTTACATGTTAATGTACTGCTCTGTACTGTAGTAAACTAGTCTCACAGTCTGAGGTTACATGTTAATGTACTGCTCTGTACTGTAGTAAACTAGTCTCACAGTCTAAGGTTACATGTTAATTTACTGCTCTGTACTGTAGTAAACTAGTCTCACAGTCTAAGGTTACATGTTAATGTACTGCTCTGTACTGTAGGAAACTAGTCTCACAGTCTGAGGTTGCATGTTAATGTACTGCTCTGTACTGTAGTAAACTAGTCTCACAGTCTAAGGTTACATGTTAATGTACTGCTCTGTACTGTAGTAAACTAGTCTCACAGTCTGAGGTTACATGTTAATGTACTGCTCTGTACTGTAGTAAACTAGTCTCACAGTCTAAGGTTACATGTTAATTTACTGCTCTGTACTGTAGTAAACTAGTCTCACAGTCTAAGGTTACATGTTAATGTACTGCTCTGTACTGTAGTAAACTAGTCTCACAGTCTAAGGTTACATGTTAATATACTGCTCTGTACTGTAGTAAACTAGTCTCACAGTCTGAGGTTACATGTTAATGTACTGCTCTGTACTGTAGTAAACTAGTCTCACAGTCTAAGGTTACATGTTAATGTACTGCTCTGTACTGTAGTAAACTAGTCTCACAGTCTAAGGTTACATGTTAATGTACTGCTCTGTACTGTAGTAAACTAGTCTCACAGTCTAAGGTTACATGTTAATGTACTGCTCTGTACTGTAGTAAACTAGTCTCACAGTCTAAGGTTACATGTTAATTTACTGCTCTGTACTGTAGTAAACTAGTCTCACAGTCTAAGGTTACATGTTAATGTACTGCTCTGTACTGTAGTAAACTAGTCTCACAGTCTAAGGTTACATGTTAATGTACTGCTCTGTACTGTAGTAAACTAGTCTCACAGTCTAAGGTTACATGTTAATGTACTGCTCTGTACTGTAGTAAACTAGTCTCACAGTCTGAGGTTACATGTTAATGTACTGCTCTGTACTGTAGTAAACTAGTCTCACAGTCTAAGGTTACATGTTAATGTACTGCTCTGTACTGTAGTAAACTAGTCTCACAGTCTAAGGTTACATGTTAATGTACTGCTCTGTACTGTAGTAAACTAGTCTCACAGTCTAAGGTTACATGTTAATGTACTGCTCTGTACTGTAGTAAACTAGTCTCACAGTCTAAGGTTACATGTTAATGTACTGCTCTGTACTGTAGGAAACTAGTCTCACAGTCTGAGGTAAACGTAGTTTTGTGTAGTCAGTAACTCCAGCTGTCAGTACAATCTGCTCTGAAATGTTGATTAAAAAACAAACTGATCCTAGAAAATACAGAAACACATTTTGAGTAAAATATATTTTGTGACTTTGCACCTTTTTGATTATTTGTCATCATGGTGATTATATGCACTGCAGCTTTTATTTGACAGTAATATGGCTGCTACAGACATTTATGTTCATCTAATATGAGTAAATATTCTTTTAGTTTGCTTGTATCACGTGGACGTACCAACAGTGTTGTTGTCATACCGTAGAGTTCCTCATGGGGGAGACAGAAACTACTCACTATAGTTTTAATGTTAAGACCATATTGATAACATCATGTGAGAAAGAGCAGACCAGACACTGACTCAACACCAGCAGCAGAGGGCCGTCAAATGCTACAGCAGACTGGGAGAAGTCTTTATGGAGCTGGCTTTGTGTCATGTTACCATGTATTAATATTTACAGCCTATGGTACCGAACTATGGATGGATAATAAAACGGTGCTCACACAGTTCCAGGAAACACTTTTTAGGAAGACAGAAATAGACATAAAGCTAGAAATCGCGAGGAAGGCGAGAAATCTGAGCAAAGATAGTAAAAATTAATATTGCCTGTAACTTTTTAAGTAGCCTAAATACAAGTAATTAAGGCTATAAAGAGACATAAAGGCTATTATACAGTAAATGTATAAGAAAACACAATGAACAAGAACATTAATTATGATTTATACTAATTAAGGTACAATAACCCCTTATTGATCATCAGACGGGACATTCAGGTGTTGCAGCAGCACAAGGACAGAAATCAGTAGCCTACAGGTAAGTAGATAAAGAGACATAGTGCTGGAATAAATACTGAATGTTGTAATAGGACACGTATTTCAATAATATGAAACAATGGGGCGAGACTGTGACTTTAAAGGCTGAAAAGTAGTAAAACTTATTTTGTCAAGACTTTGTAAAACTGTTTGGCCACTATTCTTTAAATAAAGTTGTGTAAAAAAAAATCGACCTCGCAAAAAAGCATTTCACTCTTGGCGCGCTGGCTCGCTGCCATCAGCCGCTAAATGTAGTAAAGGGGGCGGGGCTTAGAGGGCCATGCTGCTCCTACACAGGAAGGGAGGGAGAAGAAGAAGGGAGTCTGTGCTGAAAGCTTCAAACATGTGGACTTTCTTTACACAACAAGGTATTTATTCACATGTATTTATATGCTGAATTCGACAATAAGTCTGTACTATTTTGCGGTTTAATCCCAGTTCACAAACGTGTTTGTTTATTGTTATTCGGGGTTGTTGTGTCTAGTATTTGGCTGGAATTTAACTTTTCCCTCCAAAAGATTAATGGACTGCAGTTTAATAATGAAGGATGTTAGAAAAGGGCATTAACGCAGGTTTTATATTATATAAAGGTGTGTATATGTGGAAGCACAACCCCAATAGTGGAGCTAAAATCACCAAATACTTTTAAATACTGTGTTTGTTCATGATATTTTCCTCCATGCAAAAAGCCTGTTGTGGTGTTATTATTTACCATTCAAATATATTTACTGACTGTCTTTCATAGTGAGCGGTGCATTGTTGTAAATGTGGGGGCATCAGATCCCACTTCTACTGGAGTCTTTGTTAATCATCTTTATTGGAGGGAATTAGATATCGGCTTCTTGAGCCGTGTGTCGCCAATGCGCACCTTGGTTTGAATTATGTTTTTATATTTTTTTATTTGCTCTCACGATCGCTTCCCACTATACAAGGTTGCAACTGAAATAAAGCAACGACAGTTTATGGAAAGGACAAGTGTAATTCTGGTCAGATCTTGTTCTGACTGATGAGGAAGTGATATTAATAAGAGTTGTGATTTACGCATTTACAGCGTCGGCTATTTTTTTTTTTTTTGCCAGCTTTTCTTCCTGTTTTAGGAAGCCCTGACTGTATTGCATTTTGTTACCCGTAAAACCAGTCTGTGTTCTTCATATTTATGGAGAATTATAGTTTGCTCTTCTTGTTTATAATATGCGGCTCTGGTAGATGTTTGCGATTGGTCGTGATGCGTAAACCCCGCCTCTTTTATGTGAACGCGCGCGTCGCTGGATTGGGAAACCCTGAGTTGACTGAACTAGTTGATAACCAGCGTTGTGATACAAGAGACATAGACTAGACTAGACTAGACTACTTTCGATTTCGACAAAGCTGTGAAGTGTTTGTGAATGATCATAATATTTGTTGTTGAAAGTAACGCCAGCAGCTCTTATCGTAGCCTATGTGAAGTCGTTGAAAGATAGTTGGCCTACAAACCAATCCGTATTTTTTGGCCTATAGGTTTATATATTGTATATTTAGTCCTACTTACGCCCCAACCAACCTCTAACTTCTGATCCTTCTGTCTTTTTCTGCAGCTTTTCTCTGACTAATCAGAAAGACTCTCAGAGCTCAAACCACAATCCTTCCTCCTTCTTCTGACTAATGGCGCCATCTTGTGACGGACATACATTACTGTATCTGGCTTTCAGTCCTCTGGCTAGTCATGTGTTATAAGAACCACAGAAGAAGTACTATATATATTTCCTCTCTCTGTCCTGTAATAAGTGAACTCTGAGCTCATGTGTTTGTGACTCTTCACCTCTGTCTCCTCTCACAGGGAGAAGATGATGTAGATGATGATGAAGATGATGATCAGCATCTTGCTGCTCATCATCATGCTGACCTCCTGTGTCTCTGGTTAGTTTACAGCTTCACGTCATTCTCCACTAACACTACACAAAGAATGACTAAAGAGTCCACAGAAACATGTGGAGATGGAGTTTAAAGTGGTCAGTGTGTCTGCTCCTCACGTTCCCTCTCTGTCTCCTCGACAGGAACATTTGTAGTGAATGTGACCCAGAGCTCCTATCAGGCAGAGGAGAACCAGGACATCACACTGGAGTGGACCTTCACCACCAACAATCACACTTCCTACAACCCTCTTTATATCTTGTGTGAACTGTTAACTGATCTCAGACCCTTAGGTCTGTTTTATCTCCATGGAGGAGTTGAGGTCCCAGAGTTTCAGGATGAACAGTTTGCAGGACGAGTCCAGTGGGACAAAGACGTCTTCAGAGAAGGACGACTCAGACTTCATGTGTCCAGACTCAGGACTAATGATTCGGGACTGTATGTGTGTAAAGTGTTCACGAGTTATGGGTTGAGCTCTGGTAAATGTTGGCTCAATGTCTCTGGTAAGTTGATTCAGGAGAACTGGAGTTTTTCTGTAAATATTTTTCACTCATTTGTCTGCAGCTCATTCTGTACCGGGGTCCATATTCAAATACACCAGACACAGACTTTCCCTCGCCAACATTTAGCCTAACTTTGGAGCATTATTCAGCTCCCTTTCTGACAAGCTCTTATACATTTACTCAGCTCTATCCTAGTTAGGGACATTTCAGTAACAATACCAATTTATCTGGATATAAAAGAGATTCTCAGAGAACTTCTGCTGTAAATTATACAAACATGAAGCAACCCTCAGATATTTGTTATGAAGTGATATCAATAGTTGGATTAAATTCCTTTTTTTCTGAACATGACTTACATGACAGTCATTGACAAACTACAACAGTCCCCAACAAGACCAGACCTAGCACGTGATCAGGCCGCTGTATTTACAAGCCTCACAGATGCAGTATTTTCCTTCTCAGTGTTATTACTGTAGGACAGCTGTTTGTTAGTGTGTCCTCCCTGTTGTGGGTCAGTTTATGACTTTACTGTTTTATACAGATTGGTGAATGACGATAACTGCAGACTCTCAAAATCAGATCTTTTAGATCACTTCTTAAAACCTATTTTTATAGACTATATGTGGACTATAGGCTTTCATGTGAGGTCTCTTTTTATTGCTCTTTATTTTAACTCATTTTATTCAACTTGATATATCTATCTATCTATCTATCTATCTCAAACTGTCCCAGTTGATCCATTAAATATATTGTTGAGGTGGAGCAGCACATTCTTCATTTTAGGAATAGTTGGAGAACTGAATGTAAACCATCAACTCTGGTCCTTCAGAGGTGTTAAAGCTGTGTGAATGTTATGTCTGTTTCTCCAGGAGAGCATCGTCTCACCTGTCCTCAGACCAAAGAGGCAGCAGAAGGAGATGATGTCATTATACAGTGTGGTCTGGACCCCCCGCGAACTTGTCTGACTCCACGCTGGATGTGGCGAGATTCGACCTCGGTGACGATGATGGTGATGTCTACTGCTATCGAAGAGGAAAGGACCAACAGGATGACCAGATGGATCGATACAGAGACAGAACAACTCTCAACCATGAAGACCTGATCAGAGGCATCGTGACTCTGAAGATCTCCTCAGTAACTCTGTTTGATAGTGGTCCATACAAAGTCTACGTCCCAGACCTTAGAGCCAGTTTTATCGTTAACATCACTGTTGGTAAGCATGCTGAGTTTATTGGTTTTATTTGGATACTAAAAAGGTTTCCAGCACATCTGGACCTCCAGTAGAAGAAGTGACCGAGTCACAAGATAATCGGACTGTGGGGAGATGTGTGTAAATGTGTTTTTCTTTAAATCACGAAGCAGTACACTATGATGAATGATCAGAATGAATAACAATGAACAGGGCTGGACTGGGACAAAAATTGGCCCCTGGCATTTTTGGCCCAGGCGGCCCAAACCCACGTGGGTCGTGATTGGTCAGACACATTCCCCGCCAGACAGTCCTCTTAAAATATGCATTCTATGATATGAGTTGCCTAGTTATGATTTGTATATTTATGGTATTTTCTTATTTTTATTATTGATATTTTATATTGTATTGCCATTATTGTTATTATTACTATTTTGCTTAATATTGGCTTAACAACTTTAAAAAATTTACTGTTAATTTTAACTATTGTAAGATTCATATTTTGTCGCTTTGGACGGTGTCGGCTAAATACTATAACCATAACTATAACCCTTCCCAAAACTACAATAAAGCTGAGAGTAGTATATGTCCTGGAAAAAGCCCCAATACAAAAGAAGCTAATTAAATCAAGGAACACTGATGAACTGGATTGAATCATCACTGATTTTATAGATCACAGACTTTTCAGCTACCCAACAGGCTAACCGCTAGCATTTTCAATGTAAGCTTAAACAGGTTACCTGACAGCCACTAACTTAATGTTACAGCCAAACTGCTTGTTGTCATTATGACGTGACACACACACACACACACACACACACACACACACACACACACACACACACACACACACACACACACACCCTCCCTTCCTGACAGTTAATTTGCCTACTCCTTACCACATCGTCCTCTACTCTCTCTTCCATCTTTTCCTCCCTCGCTCCCGTGGCCCTGTCATGGTCACTCTCCTCCTCCTCCTCTTCTTCCCTGTCATGATGCTGTTTCTACTTCTCTGTATAGCCAGCCACCTCTCCTCCTTCCTCTACTTCAGGTAATGCTGATGTTAAAGCAGCTACTACAGCCCCAAACATGTTAGAAATTTTGGCACATTTTGAGGAATCCGCCTGTAGATTCTTAATCTTTTTCTCCTGTAATTTCTCTGCACCTCCCTTGCACTTTGGTGGTCGTTTGTCCATTTTAACGTGAATGCTAAACTTCCAGCATAACTATTACAGCTCCTCAGGGCCGGGAGGCGTGGCCATAGTGGGATTTCGCGAATTTGCGCGGGGTGGGGAAGGGGTTCCCTGGATTTATCGGATCAGGCCAGTGCCAATAAAGAAAATGAACCAATGGGCCGCTGTGAGTTCTTTTCGGTTCGGCCTATTCATATCGGTGATTCGCCCAAAGTCGCGCCCTCGAGAATGCCCGGTATGCCCCGATGGCCAGTCAGTGAAGAGGGGGACCTCGGAGACTGGTTTGGGATAAACTACTCCAGCCAGAGAATAGGCTCTGAGAGGATAATTTAATTTAGGAGCAGAGAGATTCTAACAGTGGATGTGTATGTTGATAAACCCTGGATCACCTTTTGAAACTGTCCTTCTAAACTCAACTCTGTCTGATCTTTCTTCAGGCTCTGCAAAGAAGACATCTGTCTGGATAATAGTGTTGGCCTGTGTCTGTGGTGTTGTTATTGCTGCTGCTGTTGGTGGTGGTGTTCTTCTTTTCCTGGTGAAATGTGGAGTCATCTGTAAGTTACAAACTGCTTTACAGCATTTTATTATCAGTGGGGAAAGTAACTTGGAACATTTAATCCTTAACACCCAGAAAGAGGTATATATAGGTCTTATATTGGACCTGATCACAATGTTTGTCAACTCTCCATTGTCAACGGTTCCATAAAATGCTCTTCGCAAGTAAAATGAAGGATCAATTAAGTACTTTTATTGAATTTTGAGTGTTTTATTCAATTGATAGCATTATTCTGACTAAACTTTGACAGTCTGTGATTATCCATCAACAAACATCTCTTTGATCTTAACTTTTAAACAAAATAATTCATGATTTATGCTTTTATAACACAAGTGGGTTAGTCTCAGTGTTATATACTGGCGCTAGTGAATAAAAGCACTGAAAACGTAAAAAAAAATGAAATATTTTAGAAAATAAGCCAAAAAATGTAAATGTGTAAAACTACCGCGTCCTGTACGTACAATTTAACAGCTGGAGCAAACAAGGGGCGCGAATCAACTGGACATACTCTCGTCTCCTTCATCTAAAATACATGTTTGATTCTTTCATGTGTCAACACTTTGACTAACGTTAGCTTGGAGAGCTAATTTAGCTGCTGGGGGAAAAGGCCCCCCTCCCAAACCAGCAGTCAGTCTGACTGGTGGTGAGATGTTGCTGTTCCTGACGCTAGATTTGGTTAATTGAAGACGCTAGCAAAGCATTTGAAACTATCTTCCCCTGCGAGGTTGTCAGCTGTGTGTCTGCCTGGTGTAGTCTGTGTGTAGGACGGCTGGTTTAACCCCCAATACTGCACCTCACCGTAACTCCCACGGTCCCGGTGTTCTCCGCTGTCCGGCAGAGAGCCAGCGAGCAGACAAAGAAGAGCATCTGAAAGAGAAACTACAGTTGAGAAATTGACTCGTAGCGCATATTTTAAACGGTTAATCATTTACATCCCTAGTTTGCATTTGGGCTGGCGCATCGTTCAAAATCTTCCGATCCGGTGCCAATTTTCGATACCTCGTTTCGATGCCGGTTCCTTAACGATACTTTTTTCCATACCATATGTTTTAAATAACACTGGTTGTGCTTTTGGATAGGGGTGCACCAGTCACATACTCAGGATTGGTATAAAAGTAGCGATGTTCGGTGCCCAGCCCTATTTTGCATACATTTGCTAAAATGTGATATCAGAAAATATAAATATTGTGGTGATATTATTATAACTTCCGTCTCTCAGGGTTTCTGCGGTGTCTTAAAGTCTAAAACTACTAAAAAGTATTGTGTTCTTAAATAATTAACAGGTGTTAAATGTTCGTATGTCCATGTAACGCTGCCTCTGATGTTCGTTGGAAGCATCAGAGAGCGATTCTGTAGTGTTGTAGTTCTTTCTTCTGATAGTCCAATTATAATTCGCTGTATATATGTACAGATTATTATTACTGTCGGTGTCTCTTTTATTCAGTTTGTATAGATTTATTTACTTTGCAAAATACTTTTTGTGACTCTGCATTTCGTTGTTCTTTAATGTCGTGATATAGGTGTTAAATTTAATTGATTAAAGGTCCTAAAAAGTCTTAAATTTGACTTGTTGAAAGCTGCAGAAACCCTGCTCTCTACTTGTTAGCAGCACACACAAACCTTCCTGAACTGTTGAGATGTCGTGTGTCACAAAGTGGTTTCATCTTCTCACAGGGAAGAAGATGAAAGCAGCAGAGACGAGATCAGACAACTTGATAGTTTAGAGACACCTGAGGACCCCGACCACAGAGGAGGACGGAGACCCTCACAGCGCTGCAGGACATGGTCTGAGAGAGTTGGTGGTCCATACCAGACCTGTGTGTGTGTGTGTGTGTGTGTGTGTGTGTGTGTGTGTGTGTGTGTGTGTGTGTGTGTGTGTGTGTGTGTGTGTGTGTGTGTGTGTGTGTGTTATTGTTTCAATCAGTGTGTCTGTTTTTGGTAAAGCACACTGATTTCCTATTCTGTGTGAAACCTCAGGAAGCAGTTGCTGGTGGAGGTAAAACTGAGGTTAACGTCACATTTCGGCACATGGCTTTTGGTGTCCCTGTGCACCCTGGGAGCTTGCATCCTCCCTTTTTTCTCAGCCATGACAATCCAGTGAGCTGTAGCATCCAGGCACACATCAGGGACTGGACTTGGAGTAGGGGGCCTTTTTCGGCCTTTTACACCTACGCCGCACAAAGAGAGAGATATGTTGTATCACAATAAGACAATTGATCAAATTGTAAATATAAAAACAAAAATAATGTCCCTCCTTAATTTTTTCCCCCTGATGTGGCCCTATAGCATTAACAGGGACCCTATGACAACAACATTCTTTGGGGATTGATATTGTTTTAATATAGGCCTACTATAGAGATAGGCTGTATTATTGGCAATGAATAAAGAGTTGTGATTAGCTGCTAAGTTAACCATTTCTTGTATTTCCCTCGTTCACTCTAGCTAGACTTTAGCAAACCAAAATATCCTCCTTCCTTTACCTCCAGAAAACGTAGCTAAAGGTAAGCAGGTCATTAAAAACAACGTACAATTTCACTGTGTCAGACTAGGTGTAATCAATCTTCCTTTCACCATTAGCGGTGCGCGTGTAGCGTTGCGCATGCGCGTGTAGTTCAGACCAAAGAGTAGTGATGAGACGAGATGAATCCTTCAAGGTACTGCAAGCCCGGTCTGCAACGCTTCGAAAGCTGCCAGTTCGCGGTGCATCATCTTGATAGCGAACGACTCTCTGTACTTCTGCTGCCTTCCGACTTTTCGGCTATTTATTTTGTAGCTATATATATCATTTGTTGTGTCTAAATATCAATATGGATAAATCAAATTGTTATTGTTGTTCTTATTGTTATTTAGGGGGCTTAGGAACATTTTTGGGGTAGCTTCAGCCCCCTAAAATAGGCCTAACGATGTCCCTTCTACTGATAGCCGTCCAGATGTGGAGTTTATCAGAGAAACGAGCCATCAGGACTAACAGGACCCTCTTTAAAGGAGTCATCAGAGCAGAAAGTCACAGTCCTAAAACTAAACCAGACTCTTAGGCCCTATCTTGCACTCCAGCGCCAATTGCCTTTGTACACCGACGCATGTATCATTCCTATTTTGCACCCGACGCACAGCGGACTTTTCCCTCCACAGACGACGCCGGTAAATTAGGGAATGTATTTGCGCCTCGGGCGGTTCAGCGAAAAGAGGAGGCGTGTTCCGCGAACGTTACTTTGTGCTATTCTGCAGTTTCAGAAAAATACCTCGCCATTGACCAGGAAAAACCTGGTCTAAAGTCAGTGGCGCTAGTCTAAAGTCAGTAGCGTGTATTCAGATGCTATTTTAGGGCGCATGCTTGGCCATAATGTAGCGTGTGCACTAACGCGCATACACTTCTCTCATCTAAATGGATGCAGCAGTTCCCATTTTTGCAAAGCATACATAATTACAAAGGAAAATATTACTGAAAATGCGCTTCAGGTGTTTGGATAGATCAGGAGGCATTTTACAGTACAGTCCTCAAAAAGTCGCAGCATTCTTTGTGGCTTGTTGTGTTTTACACATTTCCATGAATCATGGATGTGTTGATGACATAAATGAGGAAATATTAGAGGACTTAAGGAGATGTGATGTTGAACTACGGCGGGATCTGGTCCGGGAGTAATGCGCGATGCGCTCCTGGTGGAGCGGGTGGACGGAGATGGAGTGGGGGGAGGAGGAAGGGGCACAACAGGAGCAGGTGGTGCGTTTGGAGGCCCACGCTCCATGGCTGCAGCAATCCTCTCCAGACTTGAGGAGATACCGAGGCCGCGGCAACATCGCCACCCAGCCAAGACGGGCATTTATTACTTGCGGATCTCGTATCGGGCAGCTCCCCGCGCGCGCCAGGCAAATCCGCCCGGTCATAATAGCAATCCGCCATGGAACAAGCGCGCCTGCTCTTAAAGGGAATCTGAGATGACGCTCTGATTGGTTTATTGCACGTTACGCAAACCACACCTAGCTACTTCAGAACAACCCATTTTAGATTTGCGCGTCGGGAAGAGTCATTTATCCCGCCCGGTATCATAGCAACAGCGCCAAGATCCGCCCACAGAGCTACTTGCGGTTTGCGTTTCATACTTGCGTTTCAGATCGTTAAAATAGGGCCCATAGAGTCTCTCCTCTGTCTGTTCTTAGTGTCAGAAAACTATTTGTGATATAAAATGTTGTGATATATCTTTGTATTTCACATGATGTTCATGTTACTACAGGTTTGAGTTTAAATTGACGTGTTACATAATGTTCTGTCTTCTTCTAGTTGTGTAATTACTACATCAATATATCATGTCATATGTTACTTGTAATGATCTTTCTATGGTTTCCTGTCTAGTGACTACTGATGTAAATTAGCATTGATGCTAACTCCAGCATGTTAACATCTTGACATTCATTAACGAGCTCTGTCCATGTTCAGTTTCTATGAATTTAAATAAAGTTATTACAGCAGAAATGACTATCAGTGTAAATAATGCCTTCATTGAGTGAAGGGTTTTGCAGCTTTTAAATCCAGGAAATAAACTTGGTGACCTTTGTTACAATAATAAAATGACCACAGTTTATGTTTTTCATTCAGGTAGTGTTTCAGTTCCTGGGGGTTGGAGACTAAATGCAAAGAGACTTTTTTTTACCTTCAATGTAAAATATTTGTAATCCAGAAGAGTTGGAGAAAAATAATGTTGCTGCTGAAACATCTGAGATATGATTTTGGTGTTTTGCTACAACAGAAAAAGGAAATAAAGTGAATCAAATCTGGTAAATGAAAGAAGGCGCACAGAACAATATGGAAGTCGGTTTTGGCTGAATATAATTTTCCCGGGAACTTCAGTGCTGTTTTTGTGACATCATTCTGTAACTGTTTGTACCAGAGTCCATTTAAAATATCACTGTTTTTACAAATATAACTCACTATAAGTACTCAGATCCTTTACTGCAGTTAAAGTACTAATAACACACTGTGAAAATACTCAACTACAAGTAAAAGTCCTGCATTAAAAGTAAAAAGTAAAAATGATGTAATTAAGGTCATCTATGTTTGTCCTGTGAGAACCACGGATCTCTAACAAGTTTTAAACCTGTCATGGTGTCAGAACAACAGCCCTGTTTTCAGCTTAGTGATGATTTACTAGCTGACCAGAGAGGCTTTTTAAACACTTTATTTAGCTTAATTTCAATTCAATTCAATTCAATTATATTTTATTTATAGTATCAAATCATAACATAAGTTATCTCGAGACACTTTACAGATAGAGTAGGTCTAGACCACACTCTATAATTTACAAAGCCCCCAACAATTCCAACAATTCCAGTAATTCCCTCAAGAGCAAGCAACAGTGCGACGGTGGCGAGAAAACTCTCCCTCTTGGGAAGAAACCTCGGACAGACCCGGGCTCTTGGTAGGTGTGTTGACCCGGTTCGGGGGTGTGGATGAACAGTGGCGATAATAGTCACATTAATAATGGAACAGTGACTGGATGTAGCGGGAAGGAACTGCAGGGTTCAGCAGGACGCAGCATGACATTGCAGGGCATCGCTGAGCTCAGCAGGGAGTGCAGCAGGACCACGGCGACAGCTGCAACCAGGGTCTTGGTGCCAACGTTCTCCAAGGAAATACGCTGGGGAAAAGCAAAAGGAAACCAGGGGGAGTAAACTCCCAGAAGCTAGGATTAGTAACAAGCATTTCTGGGACGGGCTGCACACAAATAGTAATAGTAATAGTAACAGTAATAGAAACAGTAATAGAAAGGGAGAGAGAGCAGCTCAGTGTGTCAAAGGAAGGAAGTCCCCGGCAGTCTAGAACTATAACAGCGTAACTATAACAGGTAACTAAGAGAAACAGGTCATAAGGAGAGGTAGCTTTTTCGGGCTTAGAACTCTCCCCCTGCCGGATCTGGCTTGGCTGGCCTGCCTCCCTCTACTTTGTTATGTATTATTAATCTAACAATTATGAAGAGAAGCAGTTGGGCCAGTTAGATGAACACTGCAACTCCTCACTCCCTATAACTATAAGCTTTATCAAATAAGGAGAGTTTTAAGTTCATTCTTGAATGAGGTGACAGTTTCTGCCCCCGAACCCAGATCCGGAGCTGGTTCCATAGGAGAGGAGCCTGATAACTGAAGGCTCTAGCTCCCATTCTACTTTTAAAGACTCTAGGTACCACCAGTAACTCTGCATTCTGGGAGCGCAAGTGCTCTAGTAGGACAATAGGGTATTAGGAGCTCTTCTAGATATGATGGTGCTAGACCATTTAGAGCTTTGTAGGTCAAGAGAAGGACTTTAAAGTCAATCCTGGATTCAACAGGAAGCCAATGCAGAGAAGCTAATACAGGAGAAATATGATCTCTTTCTTAGTTCTTGTGAGAACACGCTGCAGCATTCTGGATCAGCTGGAGAGTCTTAAGAGACTTATTTGAGCAACCTGACAGTAGGGAATTACAATAGTCCAGCCTGGAAGTAACAAATGCATGGACTAGTTTTTCAGCGTCGTTTGAGACAGGATATTCCTAATTTTGGCAATGTTACGAAGATGAAAAAAGGCTGTTCTTGAGGTTTGTTTTAGATTGGCATTAAAGGATATATCCTGATCAAAGATAACTCCTAAATTTCTAACAGTGGTGCTGGAGGCCAGGGCAACACCATCCAGAGTAGCTATATCTCTAGATAATGAAGTTCGGAGGTGTTTAGGGCCCAGCACAATAACTTCAGTTTTGTTAGGGTTTAACATCAGAAAATTATAGGTCATCCAGGTTTTTATATCCTTAATGCACTCTTGAAATTTTGCTAGCTGACTGGTTTCGTCCGGGTTTGATTGACAAGTATAATTGGGTGTCATCCGCATAACAGTGAAAGTTAATTGAGTGTTTTCTAATAATATTGCCTAGAGGAAGCATATATAAGGAGAATAGAATTGGACCAAGCACTGAGCCTTGAGGAACCCCATGGCTAACTTTAGCGGTACTTGGAGGATTTATCATTAACATTCACAAATTGAGATCGATCAGAGAAATAGGACCTAAACCAACTCAGAGCAATTCCTTTAATGCCAACCAAGTGTTCCAATCTCTGTAACAGGATTGAATGGTCAATTGTGTCAAATGCAGCACTAAGATCTAGTAAAACAAGAATGGAGACAAGACCTTTGTCTGCAGCAGTTAAAAGGTCGTTAGTAATTTTCACCAGTGCCGTCTCTGTGCTATGATTCTTTCTAAATCCTGATTGAAAGTCATCAAATAAACTGTTGCTATGTAGAAAATCACATAACTGATTAGCAACCACCTTCTCAAGGATCTTGGATAGAAAAGGAAGGTTAGATATAGGTCTATAGTTTGCTAAGACCTCAGGATCCAGGGTGGGTTTTTTCAGAAGAGGTTTTATCACAGCTACTTTAAATGACTGTGGTACATAACCTGTTAATAGAGACATATTGATCATATCTAGTAATGAGGTGTTAACCACAGGTAATGCTTCTTTGAGTAGTCTCGTTGGGATGGGGTCCAAGAGACAGGTAGATGGCTTAGCTGAGGATATCTTTAACAATAATTGTTGAAGATCTATAGGATAAAAGCAGTCTAAGTATATGTCGGGACTAGTCTTTATTTCCTAACGACTCTGCGTTTAAAGGTGAACCGTTAGAAGTTGAGTGTAAAAGGTGATGAATTTTATCTCTAATTGTTGTAATTTTATCATTGAAGAAGCTCATGAAGTCATCACTACTCAGAGCTAGAGGAATAGATGGCTCAGTAGAGCTTTGACTATCTGTCAGCCTGGCGACAGTGCTGAAAAGAAACCTTGGGTTGTTCTTGTTTTCTTCTATTAGTGATGAGTAATAGTCTGATCTGGCCTTTCTTAGGGCCTTCCTATAGGTTTTGAGACTTTCTTGCCAATCCAAACGAGATTCTTCCACCTTGGTGGAACACCACTTACATTCGAGGTTTTGCGCGAGATTTGTTTTAATTTGCGGTTTGGGAGTTATACCAAGGTGCTAGTTTCCTTTGCTTCATCATCTTCTTTTTCAAGGGAGCGGCGCGAGGTCAAAGGTCGGTCCGGTAGGCATGTCGTAACACCGTCTACAAATGCATCAATTTGAGAGGGACTGAGGTTAACATACAGGTCCTCTGTTATGTTAAGGCATGACATAGAGTCGAATGCTGTTGGAATATCTTCTTTAAATTTAGCTATAGCACTGTCAGATAAGCATCTGGTGTAGGAGCTTTTATCTAATTTAATATAATCAGGTAGTAAGAATACGAAAGTGATTAAAGAATGATCTGATA
Organism: Perca fluviatilis; assembly: GCF_010015445.1. Lineage (NCBI taxonomy): Eukaryota > Metazoa > Chordata > Actinopteri > Perciformes > Percidae > Perca > Perca fluviatilis. The sequence continues at coordinate 8,279,804 of NC_053112.1, read as the reverse complement.
ATACCGAATTCTGCGAAAATATTATTAAATCCTCAATTTCAATACCATATGCCAGCACAAGGTCGAAGGTGTGGTTAAAACAGTGCGTCGCCGCATGCACACTCTGACTGAAACCGATTGAATCCAGTAATGAGTTGAAAGCAGTACTAAGGCTGTCATTGTCAACGTCCACATGGATATTAAAATCACCTACAAGAAGTACTTGGTCTGATTTAAGGACTAAACATGATAAAAACTCTGAGAATTCAGATAAAAATTCAGAATACGGGACCTGGAGCCCTGTAAATAACAACGAATATAATTGGCTGTAATGTTTTCCATTTTGGATGTTGAAGATTAAGAACAAGACTTTCAAATGAGTTATAATGTAATTTAGGTTTAGGAGTAATTAGCAGGCTTGCATCAAAGATGGCTGCAACTCCCCCTCCTCGGCCTGAGCCTCTGGGAATTTGAGTATTAATATGGCTGGGAGGAGTCGCTTCATTTAGACTAACATAGTCTTCATGGCCCAGCCAGGTTTCAGTAAGACAAAAAAAAAATTATATTGTCTGATATCAACTCGTTTACCAGTACTGCTTTAGAAGACAGAGATCTAATATTTAATAGTCCACATCTAATTTTTCCTATTTTGTTCTATTGCAGTAGTTTTAATTCCAATTAGGTTGTTAAGTATAGCGCATCTTTTGTTTACCTTTGATTTAACCGGATCTGAGCCGGGGGACAGACACCGTGCTTATTAGACTATGAGTGGGTGACTGCTCCAACGGAAGCACAGAGGGGCGCGTAGCACTGCACCTCTGATTACTAATATCAAACTTGGGTTGTCATGGTTTATGTCTGATAAACTCGTTCAGATTTTTTGATATGAGAGCGGCACCGTCCCAGGTGGGATGAATGCCGTCTCTCTCAATCAGACCAGGCTTTCCCCAGAACGCCCTCCAGTTATTCACATAGCCCACATCATTAGCTGGGCACCACCCCAAGAAGGATATACAAATAAAATAGTTACAAGAGGTAAAGTACATACACAAATACATTCAAAAATATCACAAATACATCCATAAAGATACAGGGTGTCCTACAGGGAAGCAGCTTGAGCATGTAGGCATTTAACAATAAGATTTAAGGTGGAATAAGTTGTACAGTTGAACATTAAGTTTGGGTGGCACATATTTCAGCCCATACAGTTGATCCATTAGATATATTGTTGAGGTGGAGCAGCACATTCTTCATTTTAGGAATAGTTGGAGAACTGAATCTGTTATTAACATCACTGATGGTAAGCATGCTGAGTTATTAGTTTCATTTGGATACTAAAAAGGAAGTGACCGAGTCACAAGATAATCTGACTGTGGGAGCTGTGTGTAAATGTGTAAATGTGTTTCTTCTTTAAATCCTGAGCAGTACACTATGATGAATGATCAGAATGAATAACTGTGTGAAGAGGGGACCTCGGAGACTGGTTTGGGATAAACTATTCCAGCCAGAGAATAGGTTCTGAGAGGATCCTTTAATTTAGGTGCAGGGAGATTATAACAGTGGATGTGTATGTTGATAAACCCTGGATCACCTTTTGAAACTGTCCTTCTAAACTCAACTCTGTCTGATATTTCTTCAGGCTCTGCAAAGGAGGACTCTGTCTGGAAAATAGTGCTGGGCTGTGTCTGTGGTGGTGCTGCTGCTGCTGCTGCTGTTGGTGTTGGTGTTGTCGGTTCTTCTTCTTTTCGCGTGTGAAACGGTCGTTGATCTGTAAGTTACAAACTGCTTTACAGCATTTTATTATCAGTGGGGAAAGTAACTCGGTACATTTACTCCTTAACACCCAGAGAGAGGTATATAGGTCCGATATTGGAACCAATCACAATGTTTGTTAACTCTTAGAACAAAAATCAGAACATTTGGGTTTACTTTTACCTAATTGCCCAAAAATAACACAGGCGGTTCCATAAAATGCTCTTCGCAAGTAAAATGAAGTATCAATTAAGTACTTTTATTGAATTTTGAGTGTTTTTATTCAATTAACGTTGCTGTTCCTAATGCTAGATGTGGTTAATCAAAGACTAGCGAAGCATTTGAAACTAGGTTCCCCTGCGAGGTTGTCAGCTGTGTGTCTGCCTGGTGTAGTCTGTGTGTAGGACGGCTGGTTTAACCACCATACTGCACCTCACCGTAACCTCACGGTCCCGGTGTTCTCCGCTGTGTCCGGCAGAGAGCCACGAGCAGACAAAGAAGAGCATCTGAAAGAGAAACTACAGTTGAGAAATTGACTCGTATAGCATATTTTAAACGGTTAATCATTTACATCCCTATTTTTCATTTGGGCTGGGCATCGTTCAAAATCTTCCCATCCGGTGCCAATTTCAATACCTCAGTTTCGATGCCGGTTCCTTAACGATACTTTTTCCATACCATATGTTTTAAAATCCATTTCAACATCAACAAATATACAGTACAGGCCAACAGTTTGGACACACCTTCTCATTTAATGTGTTTCTTCATTTTCATGACTATTTACATTGTAGATTCTCACTGAAGGCATCAAAACTATGAATGAACACATATGGAAATATGTACTTAACAAAAAAGTGTGAAATAACTGAAAACATGTCTTATATTTTAGATTCTTCAAAGTAGCCACCCTTTGCTTTTTTTGATAACTCTGCAAACCCTTGGTGTTCTCTCAATGAGCTTCATGAGGTAGTCACCTGAAATGGTTTTACCTTCACAGGTGTGCTCTGTCAGGGTTCATTAGTGGAAGTTTGTCCCTTATTAATAAAAAAGCAAAGGGTGGCTACTTTGAAGAATCTAAAATATAAGATATGTTTTCAGTTATTTTCACACTTATTTCAAACTTCTGGTAACGCTGCTCACTCAGAGTAACATTAATAACACTGGTTGTGCTTTTGGATAGGGGTGCACCAGTCACATACTCAGGATTGGTATCAATCCCAACTTTAAAAATTAACAAAAATAGAGAAACCTTTTTGCCACAACATGACATATTATAGATAATAATAAATAAATAAACAAATTATTTGTGTACAGGCTAATATTGAACTAACTAAAATGCAAAGGACTGTAATGAACAAAGACTTTTTAGTGCAAACTCAAAACAAACTCTACATTTAACTAATGGAGAACTAACTTAAGTGCAAAGGAATGTAATTGTAATTGCCTTGTTGCTGAAAGGTGCTGTAGAAATAGTTGGCTTGCCTTACAACCTCAGCCTGTCAGTCAGTCCTCAGGGCAGAGAAACCACCGTTCTGCCTGCTCGTCTCAGAGGAAGTGTAACGTCAACAGCACAGCGACTGCTTTCGTCTCGCCATTAATATCATATCACAGCTAGGTTCTGGGTGAAGTTTAGAAAAACTGAAACCACACCTGAAACCCCTTTATCGGCATCGCCGTGACTCTCTGGCACTTCAACAAAACTACAGAGTGTGTGTGTGTCTTGCGCTCAGACGCTTTTGGAACCGGAATTTGGCACCAAAAGATAAATCATTTTTCAATACTCATAGGATCTGAGTATTTTTTTTCTGTGCCATAAAAGTATCGATGTTCGGTGCCCAGCCCTATTTTGCATACATAAAATATTAATATTGGGATTTCCGCCATGTCTTAAAGTCTAAAATAATTATAGGCCTTAAAAAGTCTTAAATTCGCTCAAGTATTGTGTTCTTAAATCATTTTAAACAGGTGTTAAATGTTCCTACGTCCGGTAACGCTCCCTCTGATGCTCGTTGGAAGCATCAGCGAGCAATTCTGTGGTGCTGTAGTTCTTTCTTATATATGTACAGATTATTATTACGGCCTGTGTCTCTTTTATTCATTTTGTATAGATTTATTTACTTTGCAAATACTTTTGGTACTCTGCATTTTGTTGTTCTTTAATGTTGTGATATAGGTGTTACATTTCATTGATTAAAGGTCTTAAAAGTCTTAAATGTGACTTGTTGAAAGCTGCAGAAACCCTGCTCTCTACTTGTTAGCAGTACACACAAACCTTCCTGAACTGTTGAGATGTAGTGTGTCACAAAGTGGTTTCATCTTCTCACAGGGAAGAAGAGGAAAGCAGCAGAGACGAGTGGAATGATGAAATACCTGAGGCCAGAGGAGGACGTCCTGTAGACCCACACAGCGCTGCAGAACACAGTCTGAGAGACTCGGTGGTCCGAGACCATAAAAACACATCCAAACTTCATCAGCTTAACCCTCTATGGCATGAAAATTTGCTCTTGAGCTAAAACCTGGTACTATGCATCTCTCCCCTTGGGGTTAATGTTAATTGTACGCTGTCCCTGTTTCTTGTGGGTTATTGTTTCAATCAGTGTGTCTGTTTTTGGTAAATCACACTGATATCCCATTCTGTGTGAAACCTCAGGAAGCAGTTGCTGGTGGAAGTAAAGCTGAGGTTAACACATTTCTGGCACGTGGCTTTTGGTGTCCCCATGCACCCTGTGATCATATCCACGAAGAGGAACACCAGCCGCTGGAACCACTTCTGTGATCTGGTTTTGGTCCGGTACAGTGCAGTCAGGGAGTCAAGCAGATCCAGAACCTTCCCAATCGTTTTTGTTCTAAAGATCCACGTCCTGCTCTCTTTAGGTCAGTAAGAGGAACTCTTGTAAACCAGTTGTCGGAGTAGAGCTTGTAGTTCTTTTGCTGAGCCAGGCGGAGAACAACGTTGCCACGTGCTCCCATATCTACGACAGCATTAGGGCCACATCAAGGGGAAAAAATGAAGGAGGAAGATTTATTTATTTATTTAGCATTTTGAGAATAAAGTCGAAATGTCGAGAATAAACTTGATATTTTAAGAAACGTTGGACCAAACCTAAACCAAAACTGCTAGTCTTCTAGTAAATGCCTTGTGAAGGCCTATATGAACTTGTGAATTTATATTTCAGAATCAGTTTTAATAACAAGGAAATTATTCCTCTTTTGCGGCATAAACACAGTATGGTGATAAGGATTAGGACTTTTAAGAGACTGTGCGCGAAAATTGGGTCTGTTCAGAAGGACAAACCACACAAATTGGTAAAGGTGGCCGATTCAAGGCTGCAAACTGAAGTAGCGCTTGTAATGGACAGATGCAATAAGGGTATCCATGGTTACACCTACGTGCAATACAGAGAGGATATGTTGTATCACACGACCCAATAAGACAACTGATCCAATAGTTTGATCCTGAAGGAGTGGAGCTCAGGCGAGGATGTAACCGTAGCCGATCTGTGATGTTGCCCACATGGCAGCTGGCATGGTGGACAGTCGCTCTGTGATATTTTTTTTTTTTTAAGCGATAAAGGAGTTGAATTTCAACTTTATTCTCAAAATGCAAAATAAATAAATCTTCCTCCTTAATTTTTCCCCCTTGATGTGGCCCTAATGCTCCATCGTACACGTCTTCTATCTCAGGGGCTTGTACAACTCTCCCTGTGTAGACCTCTAGGTTGTGGGGTACACCATCAGAACCAGCCAAGACCAGGATCTTGTAGCCCCATTTTGTTTTGGTTTTGATGGCAGGTTCTGCTTCAGTCTACTTCTTCCCTTGAATGGGACCATCTGCTCATCAACAGCCAGTTTCTATTTCATATTTCAGCTGGGTTTTTTTGTCGTGATGTTTAATTTTTCTTTGGTTCCCAACATTACTCATATTTATTTTATTGACTGTACTGTGAAGCTAAAAAATCTTTAAAACATTTTCTGACTCTGTAGCACTTTTCTGGATGTTTGTCCTTTTATCATTTCAAATAAACCTGTTTAAAAGCGAACGTGCTGCTCAGTGTGTGTTTTTCTTTCTGCTCTGATTCTGTGTTTACTTTATTTTTATTTTATTTTTTTTTTTTTTTTTTTTTTTTATTTTATTTTTTTAATTTTTTTTATTTTAAAAAAAATTTATTATTTTTTTTTTTTATTTAATTTTTTAAACCACTTTTTTAACTCTCCATATTTTTTTTTTATCAATTTTTTATTTTAAAATTTTATTTAAAAAAATCCCCTTTTTCCTCTATTTATTTATTCTTCCAGTCTAAGGTTACATGTTAATGTACTGCTCTGTACTGTAGTAAACTAGTCTCACAGTCTAAGGTTACATGTTAATGTACTGCTCTGTACTGTAGTAAACTAGTCTCACAGTCTAAGGTTACATGTTAATGTACTGCTCTGTACTGTAGTAAACTAGTCTCACAGTCTAAGGTTACATGTTAATGTACTGCTCTGTACTGTAGTAAACTAGTCTCACAGTCTAAGGTTACATGTTAATGTACTGCTCTGTACTGTAGTAAACTAGTCTCACAGTCTAAGGTTACATGTTAATGTACTGCTCTGTACTGTAGTAAACTAGTCTCACAGTCTAAGGTTACCGTTAATATACTGCTCTGTACTGTAGTAAACTAGTCTCACAGTCTAAGGTTACATGTTAATGTACTGCTCTGTACTGTAGTAAACTAGTCTCACAGTCTAAGGTTACATGTTAATGTACTGCTCTGTACTGTAGTAAACTAGTCTCACAGTCTAAGGTTACATGTTAATGTACTGCTCTGTACTGTAGTAAACTAGTCTCACAGTCTGAGGTTACATGTTAATGTACTGCTCTGTACTGTAGTAAACTAGTCTCACAGTCTGAGGTTACATGTTAATGTACTGCTCTGTACTGTAGTAAACTAGTCTCACAGTCTGAGGTTACATGTTAATGTACTGCTCTGTACTGTAGTAAACTAGTCTCACAGTCTGAGGTTACATGTTAATGTACTGCTCTGTACTGTAGTAAACTAGTCTCACAGTCTAAGGTTACATGTTAATGTACTGCTCTGTACTGTAGTAAACTAGTCTCACAGTCTAAGGTTACATGTTAATGTACTGCTCTGTACTGTAGTAAACTAGTCTCACAGTCTAAGGTTACATGTTAATGTACTGCTCTGTACTGTAGTAAACTAGTCTCACAGTCTGAGGTTACATGTTAATGTACTGCTCTGTACTGTAGCAAACTAGTCTCACAGTCTCAAGTTAAATGTACTGCTCTGTACTGTAGTAAACTAGTCTCACAGTCTGAGGTTACATGTTAATGTACTGCTCTGTACTGTAGTAAACTAGTCTCACAGTCTAAGGTTACATGTTAATGTACTGCTCTGTACTGTAGTAAACTAGTCTCACAGTCTAAGGTTACATGTTAATGTACTGCTCTGTACTGTAGTAAACTAGTCTCACAGTCTGAGGTAAATGTAGTTTTGTGTAGTCAGTAACTCTGCTCTGAAATGTTGATTAAAAAAACTAATTGATCCTAGAAAATACAAAACCACATTTTGAGTAAAATATATTTTGTGACTTTGCACCTTTTTGATTATTTGTCGTCATGGTGATTATATGCACTGCAGCTTTTATTTGACAGTAATATGGCTGCTACAGCCATTTATGTTCATCTAATATAATGAGTAGATATTATTTTTACATATTTTAGTTTGCTTGTTCTCAAAGAAGGCTTGTACCATGTGGACACGCCGAAAGTGTTGTTGTCATTACTTATAATTCCTCATGGGGGAGACAGAGACTACGAAACACTACAGCTTTAATGTTAAACCTCAGTAACATGTGAGAAAGTGGAGACCAGACACCATGCCCGGATTGGCTAATCGGGAGCACCGGGAGAATTCCCGGTGGGCCGGTCTGGTTGTTTGGTTGTGAGGGCCGGTGTTCAGGTATGGCACTGGGTTTAAATCATAGTTGAATATTATGGATGCTGTCCCTATGCTGCCTGCACTCACAGCCCACTTTTTGTATTTACAGTATTTATTTGTTCTTGCAGCCACCGTTCTCTTCATTCATGCAGCCCACTCGCAGAGAGCAGCCTGGTTAATGATGACCTATTTATGTTCAGAGTCCTCCGACGGCAGCACCTTGCTAAAAAAACAACAACAAACCGTCATCGTACACAAGTCACTGGTGCTTGTTGGAGGATGCCACCGTGAGCAAAAAGAAGCTAAACAGCACTGAAAAGGCGTCAATTTAAAAAAGGAGAGCTCTAGAAAGTGACGCGGCCAAATTAACTTTTTCTATTTTTAGAAAACGCCAAATGAAGACAATGAGACGGGTAAGCTAAGTTAGTTAGGAGAAGTGGCTGCAAACCAGCGTTTATGTTTATGAATCAAACTTGTTGTTGCTACTAGTCCAGTTTGCTGCTAACAGTGACAATGAGAGCCAGTAAGGTTACCAAGCAGCAGCTATATGAGACCAGAACTCCAGTTTGGGCAGCTAGGGTTGCTCATTGACTGAATATTATAAGAATTAATAAGAGTGTGGTGTTGACCTGCTCTATATGAAAAATGCCCTGGGATATCTGATGCCAGATGATTCGGCACTACCATAATGACACTGACTTGACTTGATCAGAAAGCTTTGTAAAAGGAGAGATTTGTGCTGAGAATTATGACAATTTATAAAATGTGATTTAGTGTCAGAAGCAGAGCCAGTAGTGTGCATTAGGGATAGCTGCTGTCAGTGTGGATGGCACATCTACTGTAAGCTGTTGTATCACAGTGTGTGAACAATCAAACATGATCAGATTAGCTACAATATAATCACTTTTTATGCTCAAATATTACTTGTGACCCATTATGAAAGTTATATTTAATATTCAAAGGAAAAATAGATTATGGTGTCATTAGAAAGTGCAATACAATGTATCTTGTTCTTTATTTAATCTGTGTTTACTTACATGTATTTGCACAGAAACAGATTCTGATATTGTTCAACATCATCGGGTTGTTGTTAAGATGTTAACTTTTCTAATAAATCTACATTGTGAAGCAACACTTGGTGATATTTTACAAAATACACTGAATTACAAGGATGTAGAGAACAGGGCGCTATTGCCAACATATACTAAGGTTTTGATTACATTTTTTTAATATAGTCATTCGTGAAGTAAAGTGGGCCGGTCTAAGACATGGAAATCCAGGGCTGAAAATGAGTCCCAATCCGGCCCTGCCAGACAGGATAAGTTGATCCAGGAGAACTGGAGTTTTTCAGTTTGTACTTAAAAAAATGAAAGATGCAGATTATAGAGTAATTTTCCTTCCTGTCAATTAGCCACAAAACAGCCCTGTTTTCAGCTTAGTGATGATTTACTAGCTGATCCGAGAGGCTTTTTAAACACTTTATTTAGCTTTAAGAAGAAGGATATACAAATAGAATAGTTAAAAGAGGTAAAGTACATACACAAATACATAAAAAAGTATCACAAATACATCCATAAAGGTACAGGGTGCCTGGTAACAAATGCATTCGGTTAAGGGAGAAGCAGCTTGAGCATGTAGGCATTTAAAAATAAGATTTAAGGTGGAATCATTTCTACAGTTAAACATTAAGTTTGGCTTCATACATCCAAGTACGAATCAGACAAATACAATATGTTTTAACAAAGTGCAACATCAACAAAAGCCAAAAGAAAGTGCAGCAAATAAAATCCTGTGTCATCATCCAGCAGTTGTGTTCACTGATTGTCACCATTTCCCCTGACGGCCTGGTTCAGCCCCAGATATTAAAGAGATAAAGTCATAAAGGAGCTGAAGCCTTCACATAGTTTGTTGAAGAAAGCAGCTTTAATTATGTCCCTGATATGTTTTTGGAATAATGGATTGTATGAGTTCAACACTCGACTTGTGTGGACTTCACCAGAACACCAGAACTAAACAGAGGTATGTGCACTGGCTGAATTAACACGACTTTTATGCATTTCTTTCACATCTACTGCAGTCATATTCACTGTGTTCACTCAGAAGGAATCAGTTCACATGTCTAGGCACTTGTAATGACATCTCCAACATGTTCAGAGGCTAAAAGCAGGTTTAAAACCTGCCCCGTTTCAGCCTCCTGGGTGCTAACTGGAGCAGGAGGAGAACTCGGTGTAGGCAACGCTGATTAGTTTAGTTTTCTCGCTACTGACAGACCTCCGTGACCACAAACAACAGAGCTACGTGTTGAATTATTTTCTCCTTTAAGAGTCCCAACTCACGGTGAGGTTAAGGCCACAGACGGTAAAAATAAGGGCCAAAGCTTCTAGGTGATCTAACCCGGGTTAAGGTGTGAGATTCAAGTTACTTTGAATGTTGTTAAAGGATGGAAAGCAGCGTTCTTTATGTCCCTGATATTAAGAGTCCCAACCTAACCCGGGTTAAGGTGGATACATACAATGCTAGGCTATAGAAATAGAGAAGTAAAACGTATAATAGGCAAGTAGGAGAAAATGAAAATACTCAATTAAAAGTACTTTACAGTTGTATTGAAGTACGGCATAGTTACAGTACATGCAGGAATACCCGGTACTAAAAGGAGTCATCTCCGTCTGGTAACTAAATGACAACTAATAAAATATGGGTCTCAAGGCGGGGTTTTGGTCTGTCGCTCTGCAAGGGACGTAATGCAATGCATTGTGGGGGAAAGGAGAATCACAGTAAACCTCTGTAAAATAGTACCTACTTTTTCATATTATATTCTGTTTTGGGATACCCAACAACATCAAATACAACGGATAACAGTTTACATTTATTTACCAACAAGCAAGTTGCACAAATTTGTTGGAAAATGAACCCTGCAGCTTCGGCCTTTAACTCAATATTTGTGTAAAATGTGTAAAATGTTTGATTTCTTTAGTGAGCAGCCGTGTAATAAACCATCCTGTATGTTGTTAATATGATTTTGTTCGGGGGCTTATTGTTGACCAGCTCAGAAGATTTATGTAAAGATCCTTTTCTAATACTGCATCAGGACCAAAAGGACTCCTTATTATGATCCTGGTTGTGTCTGAGTTGTGTAAAACCTTTATCTGCATCTATTCTAATACTGCATCTGTCATTGTTGGGTCTTGGGGGAATTACTGGTATTGTTGGGGCTTTTTATAAACTATAGAGTGTGGTCTAGACCTACTCTATCTGTAAAGTGTCCTGAGATAACTCTTGTTATGATTTGATACTATAAATAAAGTTGAATTCAAGCTCTCAGAGAGGTTTCCTACAGTAAGACGTTTCCATTTCCTGCAGCTCTCTCCAGGTCTTCACCTCCTTTTGCTGCTTCCATGTTCAGGTTTTTCATCTCACATCCATTCCCTGCTGTCTCTGGTTCTTGCTCCTTCCTTCCTCTGAGCCTCTCGATGCAACTCTCTGAGAAAAAGAAAAGCAGTTTGCAGAACTTGTTAAAACAATTATGTTTTTTATATTTAAAGTTGCACGTTACTTGTATAGCATTCTGTTGTGTTGCCGCGCGCGTATTGAGAACGTAAAGGCACAATTTTATGTTCATGCTGGTGCTGCATGTATCTTTGTTTGTGTGGTTAACATGACAGTATTTTCTTTACTATAGTTCAGGATTGCATGCTTATGTCTACTGTAATGCTAGGAGCTTACTGCAAATATGTCATCCAGAAACAATAGTTAATACTTTGATTGATGGATGTATGTTAGTACAGTGTTGTACATTCCTTAATTACAATCCTGCTGAGGATTAGTTCAGCTGCTGCTCTCCGCATGCTGTCGCTGGTTTAATTGTTGAATCATTTCACCGTGCCATTCCAGCCTGCTGGTCTATCACATGACTACTGTACCTGTAGGTTTCCTTTATTTTCATGACTATTTACATTGTAGATTTTCACTGAAGGCATCTAAACTATGAATGAACACATATGGAATTATGTGCTTGGCAAAAAAGTGTGAAATAACTGAAAATATGTCTTATAGTTTAGATACTTCAAAGTAGCCACCCTTTGCTTTTTGATAACTCTGCAAACCCTTGGTGTTCTCTCAATGAGCTTCATGAGGTAGTCACCTGAAATGGTTTTACCTTCACAGGTGTGCTTTGTCAGGGTTCATTAGTGGAAGTTTTTTCCCTTATTAATAAAAAAGCAAAGGGTGGCTACTTTGAAGAATCTAAAATATAAGACATGTTTTCATAATTCACACACTTTTTGTTATACATAATATATGTGTTCATTCATAGTTTTGATGCTGCTCCAATGTAATAGTATGAAAATAAAAAGGAAACGCATTGAATGAGAAGGTGTGTCCAAACTTTTGGCCTGTAGCTGTTATGTTCATTTGTGGTCTTAGAGCGCCATCTAGTGGCCAATAGATGTTACTGCACAATGAAACCTACAGCGTATTCTTTACTACATTGCAATTTACAGATTCCCATTACTATCCAGTATTATTTGGTTGTTTGCACAGCAACTATTTATTGCATAGCAATTATGTATATTGCATATAATGATGTATATTGCAGTGAGTTGTAATCTGTATATATGTGTATTCGTTATGTACAGGTTATATTTACATATTCTGTAAAAGTAACGTAAAAAGTTACTCTCCACAGGGGGTAACTAATTAAACTACCGGATTACTTTATTTAAGAAACAACGAGTAACGAGCAAACATTACTTTTTAAAAGTAACTTCCCCAACACTGTTAAGGAGTAAATGTACCGAGTTACTTTCCCCACTGATAATAAAATGCTGTAAAGTAGTAACTTACGGATGACTCCACGTTTCACCAGGAGAAGAAGAACACCAACAACACCACAGACACAGGCCAACACTATTATCCAGTCAGATTCCTCCTTTGCAGAGCCTGAAGAAAGATCAGACAGAGTTGAGTTTAGAAGGACAGTTTCCAAAGGTGATGAAGGGGTTTATCAACATACACATCCACTGTCACAATCTCCCTGTCAGTGTTGGAGTAATGAGTTACAAAAGTAACGCAATTACAGTAATTTATTCCTTTTTGCTGCAACGCAGTATCACGCATTACTAATGACGTTTCGGTAATATTATACCTGTTACCATCTCAGTAACGTGAGTTACAATCTCAGTAACGTGAGTTGCAACGCATTTTAACGCAACATTTTTTGGGGTTTTTTGTTTTTAAAGAACTCACCAACACGCGAAACATTTCGTCACAGGAAAAAAAAAAAAAAGTCTGCGAGTATTATTTCCTGTTGCTGTGTTCGATGGCTGAGATGACTGCAGAGACAGATACAGTACAGGCCAAAAGTTTGGACACACCTTCTCATTCAATGTGTTTCCTTTTTATTTTCATGACTATTTACATTGATTCTTCAAAGTAGCCACCCTTTGCTTTTTTATTAATAAGGGGAAAAAATTCCACTAATGAACCCTGACAAAGCACACCTGTGAAGGTAAAACCATTTCAGGTGACTACCTCATGAAGCTCATTGAGAGAACACCAAGGGTTTGCAGAGTTATCAAAAAAAGCAAAGGGTGGCTACTTTGAAGAATCTAAAATATAAGACATGTTTTCAGTTATTTCACACTTTTTTGTTAAGTACATAATTCCATATGTGTTCATTCATAGTTTTGATGCCTTCAGTGAGAATCTACAATGTAAATAGTCATGAAAATAAAGGAAACACATTGAATGAGAAGGTGTGTCCAAACTTTTGGCCTGTACTGTACATTTGCGAGATGAACTTCATTTTCAGGAGTTATTACGCTGCGTTGAAGCGAGCTGTCCCGTCTCTGTCCCCGTGGTCAGAACCAGAACCAGAGACGGGACGGGACAACATCTGTGTCCCAACAGCTGACGGTACGTCAGCTCAGTGTCTGAGCTGCTGACAGATAGAAACATGTCAGGAATTAATGTTTAGGGTTGCTACACGTAGCCTACATATCATTGCATTTTATCAGCAGTGGAAAGTAACTATACTGTACTTCAATACAACTGTAAGGTACTTTTAATGGAGTATTTTCATTTTCTCCTACTTGCCTATTGTACGTTTTTCTTCTGTTTTTATAGCTTCAGTTACTTTACATATTCATATTAATTAGGCCGACCTATACTGTTGGTCCCTGATGGAAAACACATCAGAAGAGATCAGTACCAGAACCACTGTAGCAGCACGTCCTGTGTGCACATCGTGATGTTGATGCTACAACGATGTACCGTTGCTCTAGTGCAGCGGTTAAAATTTATAGTTCTGATGTCAACGTTATGCATGAATTTAAAACTATTGGGTACAGACTTCTAGACAACTGATCAGACATTTACCAGGACTGGTAGCTGGAGGTCTAGTTGTGGTCTCGCTCACTTGGCCTTTGGGTGCTGTAAAAAAAAAATTAAAAATGTAATAAATATAGTTCTCAGTACGTGGAAAAAACGACCAAAATGTGTTCTAGTAGTCAAAGCTGTCTGTGCCCGTTATCTAAACTGGACAGTTTACACGAGAAGATATCCAGTATTAAAGACTCTTAAAACACCCACACAGGTGTTCTCAGTTTTCATTTAGAGCATGCAACTAGGACTACAGTTGAAAATTAGCCGACTGGCTAACACTGGCGCATTTACAGAAATGTTGATTAATGTGCATTTTCCTAATATAAATAAATAAATCTTCTTCTTCTTCTTCAAGGTCTTAAATCAGGGCCTTTATTGGGATATCCTGAAATCAGACAACACTTTTAGAATCTGAATCAAACTAATAACTCAGCATGCTTACCAACAGTGATGTTAACGATGAAACTGGCTGTCAGGTCTGGGACGTAGACTTTGTATGGACCACTATCAGACAGAGTTACTGAGGAGATCTTCAGAGTCACGATGCCTCTGATCAGGTCTTCATGGTTGAGAGTTGTTCTGTCTCTGTATCGATCCATCTGGTCATCCTGTTGGTCCTTTCCTCTTCGATAGCAGTGGACATCACCATCATCGTCACCGAGGTCGAAGTCTCGCCAAATCCAGCGTGGAGTCAGACAAGTCGACGGGGGTCCAGACCACACTGTATAATGACATCATGACCTTCTGCTGCCTCTTTGGTCTGAGGACAGGTGAGACGATGCTCTCCTGGAGAAACAGACATAACATTCACACAGCTTTAACACCTCTGAAGGACCAGAGTTGATGGTTTACATTCAGTTCTCCAACTATTCCTAAAATGAAGAATGTGCTGCTCCACCTCAACAATATATTTAATGGATCAACTGGGACAGTTTGATATGTCAAGTTGAATAAAATGAGTTAAAATAAAGAGCAATAAAAAGAGACATCACATGAAACCTATAGTCCACATATAGTCTATAAAATAGGTTTTAAGAAGTGATCTAAAAGATCTGATATTGGGAGTCTGCAGTTATCGTCATTCATTTTGATACCATGGTCTGGGTGAATACTCGATTCTGATTGGCTGCAGGGTGTCCTTAAAAAAGTGATGTAGGACACCTCCTAAAGGAGTTCCGGTGAAACTGTCTGTTTACTGTTCTAAATGAATGTGCTACATTAAATCATAAAGGAAATGTGGATTTATTATTTCCAACTCGTCCTCTGAACACCACAGGATGGCGCTAACACACAGGCTACTTCACCTGAAAACTGGAGGACTGACTGCGGAGGCAACCATCGTCCATTAATATCTGACAATGGACACCTCGTCGGGCGTTTGATATGTCAAGTTGAATAAAATTAATTAAAATAAAGAGCAATAAAAAGAGACCTCACATGAAAGCCTATAGTCCACATATAGTCTATAAAATAGGTTTTAAGAAGTGATAAGTAATAAGTAGTAAGTAAAGTCATAAACTGACCCACAACAGGACATTATATAGACAGAGACATTATTTAGGGTCACAGCCTCATGAAACTCTCCAAACACCAGCTAGAGACTGAGGGCCTTTAGAGGAGCTCTGCTTTTCCTTCAGGTCTACTGACAGTAAGAGGGTTTCTGAGCAGTTTACACAGCTGAAGTGCCTGTCATCTTATGCTGAAAAATGTCATTCTTGAGATTTGAGAGCTACAAAATGTTTTTGATACACAGTGCTGAGCTGCATCTCAAATTAATCTTCAGGTTCCCAGCTTTCAGATCATATATCTTCTAAGTGGTATCTACTGTTGACCTGCTACTCCACTGCTAAATGACATGTTGCAATAATCAATAGTTACCAATTATTGTCAATAAGAAGCAGACTCATAAGAAGTAGTATCCTAAACTATGGAAACTCACCCAAGGTAGTTTTGGAAAACAGTAAAATAGCTACAAGAATCTTCATATTAATCAAGTCCAGGAGAGAAGTTAGAGTCGTCATGCTGATACAACCTATCAGTACAGTAGTTATAGAGACAATGGGAAAGAGCAGCCGGCTGCTGTTTAGAGCAAATGGGAAAGAGACTCTCTTGTCGTGCACGTCTGGCTGGGCGTGTCAGTTACAAAAAGCCGGGTTAGACTTGCAGGGGAAAAAAATAGATAAAACTGCAGGAGGAGTCCGACAGTTCCTTACTGACAATGTCATCAACGAAGCAAAACGGGCCGGAGGAGAAGCAGCGCCTCCGAGAAAGATAAAATCAGATATTAATGTCAGAATACAGACCTCCCATAGATATATGTCGTTGGACATAATTTACTCCATCTAAATGTCAATATATTTGCATTTAGTTGTAGGCTACAGTACATATTTCCAGTATAAGGTGATGATGATCAAGTTGAGAATCTATCAGCAGTAAAAGTCCTCAGAGAAACTGCAGAAGTTAATTTCACTGTCTAAGTCCAGTGTTTTAGTAGCGCTACCGTTAAGTGGTGTGGCCGCCACTCGGGAGATCATAACAATATTCAGAGTTTATCTATGAACGAGCGGGCCTGTCGTGTAGGGTTAGTTAAAGAGGAAAAGTTAAAGAGGAAAAGTTAAAGAAAGACGTCTTCCGTCGCTTCTACTTTTCTCTCTGTGTGATCATTAAATACAACCGAACTAACAGTACTGCTGTTGTCTTTAATTTGTGTATTTAGTGATTTTGTCAGATGATGTCGCGGTTATAAAATCATCAGCAGCTCGGTAACAACTTAGAAGTTGTACTAGTCTGCTGGTCTAAATCATGGACATGTCTAAATGGGTCCATACGTCACTCACTAGTTCATACTTCCGTAGTCCGACAGCAGAACCAGCTAGCTAGGCTAGGCTAGGCTAGGCTAGGCTAGGCTAGCTGTAGCTACCCCGCTCATAAAGGACCTTTATAGGGTCATAAAGGAGTCCACACTTCATACTGATGTCCATATTCACCTTTATCCCGTATAGAAGTATGGTGGGACACCGTGAAGACGGGTTCGCATGGTAAACCAGCAGCAGAGTCAACAAAAACAGGAACTTAAAAGTTCGCCATTCACGGCCGCCATTGATTTCTCTTCTCCGGGGTTTGCTCTGCGCTCCCCGCAAACTTCCGGTAGTGTAGCTAGCTTACCAAAATAAATGTCGTTCGTACCATGGACTCTAAATATTATGGTTAATAGTAAAAGTCTATGGTTCGTACTGAATATACCGAAAGACTTAAATATAACCCAGTGTAACTCATAAAGGACCCGAAATTCAATAAACAGAATGTTTTCTAATAATGTGTAAAACTGTAACTACCTAGCAATCATACCATGGATGTATTAAGAGAACCATACATAATCATAGAGATAGATAATCATACAGATCGCTTATATTAATTTCCGGTACTTTCGAAAGTAGTTTGCAACCATTTTCCTGCAGATTTCTCGGATTTCTCACGTCCGTGTCCACCTTTGTCCTGTCAGAGCTTACGGTCATGTAACGGTATGGACTACTTTCTATCAGACGCGGAGGGTCATCATACTGGGCCCTGTAAGTGTCATGGTCGGGAAAAAAAATCATTTTTCAGTCACACTCGCAACGTACGCGCGCCTTAAGGCAAAGTGCGCACGAACACGAAGGTGTGGCTCAGTGCGGGAGCGCGTACACTCATAGTCAGAGTTTAACTGCAAATCCTGAAATTAATAAATTCCTTCAGTGAGTGGCAATAGCCTATTTGTGTATTAAAATGACATATTACAAGTGAACTAGGGTGTCATTTCCACTGGGGACAAGTGGGAATGACACCCACTCACACAGGCAGAAGTCCCGTTTGTTGTTATATGTTAGTGAATACTGTGTAGATATCTAGACTTTTTTTAATCACACTTGTGAATTATTACACACACATACAATATTCTTACATTTCTCAACTAGTTACTGACTTTGTTTTTAATTGCTTCTAATATGCTTGTTTATGTGTTGGTTGTATTGCTTATCTGTTTTTAATGTGCTATATGTGCTGGTTTTACTGTAAAGTGTCTTTGAGTAGCCACCATGTAAAGCGCTATATAAATAAAATGTATTATAATTATTATAGTGTGACACCTATGCTGCTCATCACATCAGTAGCCTTTAAATCAGCATTATTATACTACAATTTGTACTCTATATATTTGCACTATTTCCTACAATACACAACATTTAAACACAAATAAAGTTCTATATCTCATCTCATACATCGGTAACGAGTCTGTTGTAGTTCAGGTCAGTTACACCAAAATCACCACAGATTGTCTTCACACAATGTCTTACTGTTCATCAATGAGCTGTCATATTTAGATTTTCTTAATTCTAATAAAAAGTTATTTATAGTTAGTTATTTATTAAAATGTGTGAACCTAAACTCAACGTTACCAATAATTAGGGTTAACATTATTGTCAATAACAAGCAGACTCATATATGAATTAAACTACATAAACTTACCTAGGACAGTTTCAGCAAACAGCAAACTAGTTAAAAGTATCTTCATCATGAAGTCCTGAGAGAAGTTTTCATGATGACACCTGAGTCGAGATGCATCTAAGACTGTCTGAAGCCACACGGTCCCAGCACTTGTCATCAACGTGGTAATGAACTGGTAAATTACTCCGCGCCTCAGAACAATTGTCACTAAATATCAAGTACTATTTTCATAGGCGAAAGGGATCACTGTTTGCTTTTTCCAGTCCATAGACTGTAAAAATAGTTGTATATAGGCTAGTTTTATACAATGTATGGTCCAGTCAGAGCTTACAGTCATGTTACCGTATGGACTACTTTCTATCAGACGCGGAGGGATAAATCAGTATAAGAGCGCGCACCTTGGTTCTCTTAATACATCCATGCTCTCAAACCGTCTGATGATGCGTTTAATGCCTAATTGTAAGGTAATTTCCTCAGTTTTACATAAAACAAACAACCTACATACAATTTAATTTAGTTGAATCATGTATCCTTGGGTGGTTGGGGATGATTTATCTCATAAAATGTTTGGCAAGAGTGACTTTTAATGTAGGATTAAAGTGTGTTTTCTTATCACATTCTATTGGTCTCCTGATTTCCTTCAGCACTTAAATGCACCATTTAGCCTACACCAAGCGATAGAAATAGTAGAATGATACGTTAAGGGCAGAGCAGCACGATACTCGAGACTCGGAGAACTGAGACGTCTGTTTGCAGCCAACGGAGTTCCTGAGGGGTTTCTTCAACTGAACATCTCACAGCTTCAAGGGGGGGTGGCAATGAGAGCCTCTCTCGGATAATAATATATATTCTCGAATCTCGATCAGATTCATGATTGCGCTGACAAGAGTCAGGGTAGTTGTCAAAACGTCTTTAGGTGATCTGAGGAATCTCCACAGTTGAATCCATTTCTTCCCAGAAGTGATGAAGACGTTTACTTCTCTCCTGGACGTGATGATGAAGATACTTTTAATAACTTTTCTCCTGTTTCCTGAAACTATCCTGGGTGAGTTTAATTCATATGAGTTTGCTCCTTTGACACAAGTTAACACAACTAATCAGTGTGAGGGCAATCTGTGAAGATTTAAACTGAACTGAACTATATTAATACAAGAGCTTTGTTTCTGATTAATAAGATTTTTTTTGTCGTTTTTTTATGCTCTGGTCAATTTTGAGATTTTGGGCTATTTTTCTTCCATAACATGTCTTCTTTCGGACTTGTGGTGAAAAAAAGTCCAAAATACACATTTAGGTCTTTATTTTAGCCTACTACACTTTGTCTATTTGCGTCTGTAGATTTCTCCTAAATTCAACAAAAGTTGGCGTCTAACCCAACATAGTTAGACAGGGTGGAAACCATGGTTTCCACCCTGCTCCCGTGTATACAGTTCACCCTGGGAGCGCACTTCACCCTGTAAAGGGGTTTTTACAGACGCAGAGATCACATTGGTTACATACGCGGGAACGCGCATGTGGGGCAGAGAAGCGGAGTTTAACCATTCATGATTGCGCTGACAAGAGTCAGGGTAATTATCAAAACATCTTTAACATTTTTTTGTTTCGTTTTTTTTATGCTCTGGTCAATTTTAAGATTTTGGGCTATCTTTCTTCCATAACATGTCTTCTTTCGGACTTGGGGTGAAAAAAGTCCAAAATACACATTCAGGTCTTTATTTTACTACACTTTGTCTATTTAGCCTACGTCTGTAGCTTTCTCCTAAATTCAACAAAAGTTGGCGTCTAACCCAACATAGTTAGACAGGGTGGAAACCATGTAGCCTATGGTGGAAACGTTCACCCTGTAGGAGCGCACTTCACCCTGTAAAGGGGTTTTTAGACTAGACGCAGAGATCACATTGGTTACATACGCGGGAGCGCACATTGGTTACATACGCGGGAGCGCACATTGGTTACATACGCGGGAGCGCGCGTGTACTCAGAGAAGCGGAGTTTAACCATTGCAAGTAGCTTATATAAGAAGAGTTTAACTGCTGCACTTCGAATTGACCAAATAGCGACCTCGACAGGGTTTCCATAGTAACAGGGGACTCATTTATCTACAGAAATAGGTTTATTTGTCTGTTACATTATAAGGCGACGTGGGAATTGTTTAATAGGATTGTGGATTAATCGACAGTGTTTTCCAAAGTTCCATATTGCCATGCACCTTATTTAGGCCGACTGATAACACGACGTCACATTTTTTCCTTTGATCTAGGCCAGCCTGCCTCCATCTGTCCATTCTCTGTGTGGTCTGACAAGGATGGCCCGTCTTTGCTAACCCGTCCCTCCCTGCCCTCTAACCTGATTTCTGTTTTAATTTAATTTAGTTTAATATGGCTTTTCAATTAACAGCTTTGTTCACCTGTCTACCATATGGTTTACACCTGTCTACCATATCAGGCGGGTTTTTCACCTGATATAATGTGTACCCCCTCCCCTAACATGCAAAGGATCTGGAAATATAGCCTATGTGAAAAATATAGCCTGTTTTGGATGATAGTTACATCTAGTGGACAAACGAATAAACTGCTTGTCAAATAAAACCTAGTTAGGCTATCATAAAAAAGTTGCACTGTTTGCATGATAAAATGTATTCGGATAATCCTCAACAATGTAGGATAACTGTAATCTGATTACACATTTTTTATTGTAATCTTGGTTGATTATAGTTACTTGATTTTTGTAGTCTGATTACGTAATCCAGATTACATGTAATCCGTTACTACCCAACCCTGAAAAATGTAGCCTACAACTAAATACAAATATATATTGACATTCAGATGGAGTAAATTATGTCCAACAACATACATCTATGGGAGGTCTGTATTCTGATATCAAAATCTGATATTATCTTGCTCGGAGGCGCTGCTTCTCCTCCTTTTTTTCTTCCTGCCAAGTCTTCATCTGTAACATGACACCACACGGTCAACTGGTGTTGTGACAATGTGCAGCGGGCGGCTCCTCCCAGCAGGCTGCAGCGGGGTGCGCTTGCTGCTGCTGCTGAAGAAGACAGCTTTCAGTTTCAGTTTCAGGAAAGTTTGGAAGAGACCGCTGGCGTCGAAAGACTGCGCAGTTTATAAATAGATATAATATAATATAATGTTACTGGACTTATTTATAAGTTCCTAGAATTGTGTGCGTGCAACTACCAGTAAGTAATACAGATGTTTGTTGTTCTTTTTACCTCATAATAATAATAATAATGTTACACTGTGTTTATTGCACTGCAGTAATGTCGTGGCACGTTGCTGCTCGTTATTGTCTAATGGCGGAGCCTCGCGCTGTTTAGAACGCGCTATATTAACGGAGGTGTTGCTCTGCAAGCCTTACTGTCTCAATTTAAAAATATTGGCTATACGTGCAGTTTAGTGTCCCAAATTATTTTCCAAAAACTGAGTGTCCCAAATGATGAGGGTCTTATGTGAGACAGGTTAGTTTATTATTTTCCAAAAACTGCGTGTCCCAAAGCTACCATAGAGCTACCATCTGCGGGATCAGTGTTCGAACTATACCGTGGCCTTCGGGGGAGCCCACTTTTTTTCCATGCGGGGGGGTCGTGCGCTTGCGATATACTATTATACTTTATCGACAGGAGTAGATAGGTCAAATAGCAAACAGCCAGCCACAAATAGTCTATAAACAAAGCATCAGGCTGTCTTTGAGCTTTCACATGAACAACGGTTAAAGTTACTCAGGCTACCGAAGAATACCAGAACTCCTCCGTTCAATTAGACCTTAGCGACGCACCCCAAGCTTCCATCCTTAACAAACAGTGAATTAGTCGTGCTACACAATTTCTTAGTAAAACCAAAATTAATTAAACTGCCTTGTTTTCTTTTTGCCATGGCTATATGATGCTTACTGCAGAATGGATTTCAAGGATTTTGCGCGCCGATTAATGGCCTCCAACGTTTATATTTTTTTTACGAATCTTTGAGTTAACATCTTCTTATATACTGTCTATGATTAACATGAGTTGAATTTGCACCACAGCGCCGCCACGCCTTGATGCTCATAACAAGAATAGCATATTGAAGTGAATTAAGTTCGAATCGCCGACATGCATGAATGATATTTTTGCAGTTTTACACATAATAATCCACGATGATCACATTACAAAAAACAATGTGTCAAAATGACACATTGTCAATATTTTTAGAGACCCCCCAAAATTCCACAAATCACGTTTTCAGGGGAGCCCATGTCTTATTAAGGGGAGCCGAGCTCCCCCTAGCTCCCCCGTAGTTCGCACCCTGTGCGGGATTATGACTGAACGTCTGTGACTGGGTCTGGGTGCGGCCGGAGAAGCTCCGTAGTGTTTCTAAAACGAGTTTTGAGGGGGGTTAGGAAAGTAGTCCGATCATGATTTCTTTAGGCTACACTGTGAATTGTGATTACTGTGTGTATTAGTGCCGGGAAAACAGAACGGGGAACGGGCTCGCCCTGCCATTTTTTCGCTTGTAAATAATGAACATTTGCAACAATATGACGTAATGAATGACTTTTTGAGCAGGCAAACTTGTCACGCGCACTCTAATTACTATAAAGCACCTGTTAAACAGCACAGGTGGTTTAGCAGGTTCATAATTAAGGACATTGTATGGGGGAATTTGGAACACTAAACTGCACGTATAGGTATGTACCTATAGGGTACTACTGCATTTCTAAGTTTTGTATTTGCTTAGTAATAAGCATTTATTATAACACTGCATTATTATATACCTGCTGGGCATGTAATAACTATTTGACATTTCTATAGAGTCTACATTTGACTGATTTCTGCCTGTATCTCTGTTTCAGAACCACACACACTTAAACCTTTAACATCTGGTCTGCTTTCTGATGGTGGCCACAACAAGCTTTTAAAGACCAGCCCAAATATACAGTCCTTCAGTCACCAAAACATGATCTAAAAGCTGGAGCTGAACATTAATTTGAGATGGGGACTAACATCATCACACATGAATAATATTTAGCTCATTGAAGCCACAAGAGTCTCAGCTTTCCAGTTATGTATTGTGTTATTAAGTGGGATTTGTTTTAGAAATCTTAATTATTGACTTTTTTATTACATTTTTGTTATTTCAGATAAAATCTGATTTCATTAGCCCTTTTAATAAGAGGACTCATCTGTTATTTTCACAGTTTATAAAGGAATAGTTTTCACTCATTTGTCTGCAGCTCATTCTGTACAAAATCCTGAGAAAGTCATGTATTGAATCGTGAGTTGAGTGTATCTTTACATCCCTGATGATATATGTAGAAATATTCAAATAGACCAGACACAGACTTTCCCTCGCCAACTTTGGAGCATTATTCAGCCCCCTTTCTGACAAGCTCTTATACATTTACTCAGCTCTATCCTAGTTAGGGACATTTCAGTAACAATACCAATTTATCTGGATATAAAGAGATTCTCAGAGAACTTCTGCTGTAAATTATACAAACATGAAGCAACCCTCAGATATTTGTTATGATGTGATAGCAATAGTTGGATTAAAGTCCCTTTTCCTGAACATGACTTACATGACAGTCATTGACAAACTACAACAGTCCCCAACAAGACCAGACCTAGCACGTGATCAGGCCGCTGTATTTACAAGCCTCACAGATGTTGTGGTGTTATTATTTACCATTCAAATATATTTACTGACTGTCTTTCATAGTGAGCGGTGCATTGTTGTAAATGTGGGGGCATCAGATCCCACTTCTACTGGAGTCTTTGTTAATCATCTTTATTTGAGGGAATTAGATATCGGCTTCTTGAGCCGTGTGTCGCCAATGCGCACCTTGGTTTGAATTATGTTTTTATATTTTTTTATTTGCTCTCACGATCGCTTCCCACTATACAAGGTTGCAACTGAAATAAAGCAACGACAGTTTATGGAAAGGACAAGTGTAATTCTGGTCAGATCTTGTTCTGACTGATGAGGAAGTGATATTAATAAGAGTTGTGATTTACGCATTTACAGCGTCGGCTATTTTTTTTTTTTTGCCAGCTTTTCTTCCTGTTTTAGGAAGCCCTGACTGTATTGCATTTTGCCTGTAAAACCAGTCTGTGTTCTTCATATTTATGGAGAATTATAGTTTGCTCTTCTTGTTTATAATATGCGGCTCTGGTAGATGTTTGCGATTGGTCGTGATGCGTAAACCCCGCCTCTTTTATGTGAACGCGCGCGTCGCTGGATTGGGAAACCCTGAGTTGACTGAACTAGTTGATAACCAGCGTTGTGATACAAGAGACATAGACTAGACTAGACTAGACTACTTTCGATTTCGACAAAGCAGTGAAGTGTTTGTGAATGATCATAATATTTGTTGTTGAAAGTAACGCCAGCAGCTCTTATCGTAGCCTATGTGAAGTCGTTGAAAGATAGTTGGCCTACAAACCAATCCGTATTTTTTGGCCTATAGGTTTATATATTGTATATTTAGTCCTACTTACGCCCCAACCAACCTCTAACTTCTGATCCTTCTGTCTTTTTCTGCAGCTTTTCTATCACTAATCAGAAAGACTCTCAGAGCTCAAACCACAATCCTTCCTCCTTCTTCTGACTAATGGCGCCATCTTGTGACAGACATACATTACTGTATCTGGCTTTCAGTCCTCTGGCTAGTCATGTGTTATAAGAACCACAGAAGAAGTACTATATATATTTCCTCTCTCTGTCCTGTAATAAGTGAACTCTGAGCTCATGTGTTTGTGACTCTTCACCTCTGTCTCCTCTCACAGGGAGAAGATGATGTAGATGATGATGAAGATGATGATCAGCATCTTGCTGCTCATCATCATGCTGACCTCCTGTGTCTCTGGTTAGTTTACAGCTTCACGTCATTCTCCACTAACACTACACAAAGAATGACTAAAGAGTCCACAGAAACATGTGGAGATGGAGTTTAAAGTTGTCAGTGTGTCTGCTCCTCACGTTCCCTCTCTGTCTCCTCGACAGGAACATTTGTAGTGAATGTGACCCAGAGCTCCTATCAGGCAGAGGAGAACCAGGACATCACACTGGAGTGGACCTTCACCACCAACAATCACACTTCCTACAACCCTCTTTATATCTTGTGTGAACTGTTAACTGATCTCAGACCCTTCAGGTCTGTTTTATCTCCATGGAGGAGTAGAGGTCCCAGAGTTTCAGGATGAACAGTTTGCAGGACGAGTCCAGTGGGACAAAGACGTCCTCAGAGAAGGACGACTCAGACTCCATGTGTCCAGACTCAGGACTAATGATTCGGGACTGTATGTGTGTAAAGTGTTCACGAGTTATGGGTTGAGCTCTGGTAAATGTTGGCTTAATGTCTCTGGTAAGTTGATTCAGGAGAACTGGAGTTTTTCTGTAAATATTTTTCACTCATTTGTCTGCAGCTCATTCTGTACCGGGGTCCATATTCAAATACACCAGACACAGACTTTCCCTCGCCAACATTTAGCCTAACTTTGGAGCATTATTCAGCCCCCTTTCTGACAAGCTCTTTTTTTTACTCAGCTCTATCCTAGTTAGGGACATTTCAGTAAAAATACCAATTTATCTGGATATAAAAGAGATTCTCAGAGAACTTCTGCTGTAAATTATACAAACATGAAGCAACCCTCAGATATTTGTTATGATGCGATATCAATAGTTGGATTAAATTCCTTTTTTTCTGAACATGACTTACATGACAGTCATTGACAAACTACAACAGTCCCCAACAAGACCAGACCTAGCACGTGATCAGGCCGCTGTATTTACAAGCCTCACAGATGCAGTATTTTCCTTCTCAGTGTTATTACTGTAGGACAGCTGTTTGTTAGTGTTATTACTGTAGGACAGCTGTTTGTTAGTGTGTCCTCCCTGTTGTGGGTCAGTTTATGACTTTACTGTTTTATACAGATTGGTGAATGACGATAACTGCAGACTCTCAAAATCAGATCTTTTAGATCACTTCTTAAAACCTATTTTTATAGACTATATGTGGACTATAGGCTTTCATGTGAGGTCTCTTTTTATTGCTCTTTATTTTAACTCATTTTATTCAACTTGATATATCTATCTATCTATCTATCTATCTATCTCAAACTGTCCCAGTTGATCCATTAAATATATTGTTGAGGTGGAGCAGCACATTCTTCATTTTAGGAATAGTTGGAGAACTGAATGTAAACCATCAACTCTGGTCCTTCAGAGGTGTTAAAGCTGTGTGAATGTTATGTCTGTTTCTCCAGGAGAGCATCGTCTCACCTGTCCTCAGACCATAGAGGCAGCAGAAGGAGATGATGTCATTATACAGTGTGGTCTGGACCCCCCCGTCGACTTGTCTGACTACACGCTGGATGTGGCGAGACTCGACCTCGGTGACGATGATGGTGATGTCTACTGCTATCGAAGAGGAAAGGACCAACAGGATGACCAGATGGATCGATACAGAGACAGAACAACTCTCAACCATGAAGACCTGATCAGAGGCATCGTGACTCTGAAGATCTCCTCAGTAACTCTGTCTGATAGTGGTCCATACAAAGTCTACGTCCCAGACCTTAGAGCCAGTTTTATCGTTAACATCACTGTTGGTAAGCATGCTGAGTTTATTGGTTTTATTTGGATACTAAAAAGGTTTCCAGCACATCTGGACCTCCAGTAGAAGAAGTGACCGAGTCACAAGATAATCGGACTGTGGGAGATGTGTGTAAATGTGTTTTTTCTTTAAATCACGAGCAGTACACTATGATGAATGATCAGAATGAATAACAATGAACAGGGCTGGACTGGGACAAAAAATTGGCCCTGGCATTTTTGGCCCAGGCGGCCCAAACCCACCGTGATTGGTCAGACACATTCCCTGCAGACAGTCCTCTTAAAATATGCATTCTATGATATGAGTTGCCTAGTTATGATTTGTATATTTATGGTATTTTCTTATTTTTTATTATTGATATTTTATATTGTATTGCCATTATTGTTATTATTACTATTTTGCTTAATATTGGCTTAACAACTTTAAAAACAGTTTACTGTTAATTTTAACTATTGTAAGATTCATATTTTGTCGCTTTGGACACGTGTCTGCTAAATACTATAACCATAACCATAACCCTTCCCAAAAACTACAATAAAGCTGAGAGTAGTATATGTCCTGGAAAAGAGCCCCAATACAAGAGAAGCTAATTAAGCCATTCAAGGAACACTGATGCTTGAATCATCACTGATTTTATAGATCACAGACTTTTCAGCTACCCAACAGGCTAACCGCTAGCATTTTCAATGTAAGCTTAAACAGGTTACCTGACAGCCACTAACTTAATGTTACAGCCAAACTGCTTGTTGTCATTATGACGTGACACACACACACACACACACACACACACACACACACACACCCTCCCTTCCTGACAGTTAATTTGCCTACTCCTTACCACATCGTCCTCTACTCTCTCTTCCATCTTTTCCTCCCTCGCTCCTATGGCCCTGTCATGGTCACTCTCCTCCTCCTCCTCTTCTTCCCTGTCATGATGCTGTTTCTACTTCTCTGTATAGCCAGCCACCTCTCCTCCTCCTCCTCTTCTTCCCTGTCATGATGCTGTTTCTGCTTCTCTGTATAGCCAGCCACCTCTCCTCCTTCCTCTACTTCAGGTAATGCTGATGTTGAAGCAGCTACTACAGCCCCAAACATGTTAGAAATTTTGGCACATTTTGAGGAATCCGCCTGTAGATTCTTACTCTTTTTCTCCTGTAATTTCTCTGCACCTCCCTTGCACTTTGGTGGTCGTTTGTCCATTTTAACGTGAATGCTAAACTTCCAGCATAACTATTACAGCTCCTCAGGGCCGGGAGGCGTGGCCATAGTGGGATTCGTAAATTTGCGGCGGAGTGGGGAAGGGGGTTCCTGGATTTGATCGGGTCAGGCCAGTGCCAATAAAGAAAATGAACCAATGGGCCGCTGTGAGTTCTTTATGGGTCGGCCTATTCATATCGGTGATTCGGCCCAAAAGTGCGTCGACCCTCCGGGAAAATGCCCGGTATGCCCGATGGCCAGTCAGTGAAGAGGGGGACCTCGGAGACTGGTTTGGGATAAACTACTCCAGCCAGAGAATAGGCTCTGAGAGGATAATTTAATTTAGGAGCAGAGAGATTCTGACAGTGGATGTGTATGTTGATAAACCCTGGATCACCTTTTGAAACTGTCCTTCTAAACTCAACTCTGTCTGATATTTCTTCAGGCTCTGCAAAGGAGGAATCTGTCTGGATAATAGTGTTGGCCTGTGTCTGTGCTGTTGTTATTGCTGCTGCTGCTGTTGGTGTTGTTCTTCTTCTCCTGGTGAAATGTGGAGTCATCCGTAAGTTACAAACTGCTTTACAGCATTTTATTATCAGTGGGGAAAGTAACTTGGAACATTTAATCCTTAACACCCAGAAAGAGGTATATAGGTCTTATATTGGACCTGATCACAATGTTTGTCAACTCTCCATTGTCAACGGTTCCATAAAATGCTCTTCGCAAGTAAAATGAAGGATCAATTAAGTACTTTTATTGAATTTTGAGTGTTTTATTCAATTAATAGCATTATTCAGACTAAACTTTGACAGTCTGGGATTATCCATCAACAAACATCTCTTTGATCTTAACTTTTAAACAAAATAATTCATGATTTATGCTTTTATAACACAAGTGGGTTAGTCTCAGTGTTATATACTGGCGCTAGTGAATAAAAGCACTGAAAACGTAAAAAAAAATGAAATATTTTTGAAAATAAGCCAAAAAATGTATATGTGTAAAACTACCGCGTCCTGTACGTACAATTTAACAGCGCTGAGCAAACAAGGACGAGAATCAACTGGACATACTCTCGTCTCCTTCATCTAAAATACATGTTTGATTCTTTCATGTGTCAACACTTTGATTAACGTTAGCTTGGAGAGCTAATGTAGCTGTTGGGGGAAAAGGCCCCCCTCCCAAACCAGCAGTCAGTCTGACTGGTGGTGAGATGTTGCTGTTCCTGACGCTAGATTTGGTTAATTGAAGACGCTAGCAAAGCATTTGAAACTATCTTCCCCTGCGAGGTTGTCAGCTGTGTGTCTGCCTGGTGTAGTCTGTGTGTAGGACGGCTGGTTTAACCCCCATACTGCACCTCACCGTAACCTCACGGTCCCGGTGGTCTCCGCTGTGTCCGGCAGAGAGCCACGAGCAGACAAAGAAGAGCATCTGAAAGAGAAACTACAGTTGAGAAATTGACTCGTATAGCATATTTTAAACGGTTAATCATTTACGTCCCTATTTTTCATTTGGGCTGGGCATTGTTCAAAATCTTTTGATCCGGTGCCAATTTCGATACCTCCGTTTCGATGCCAGTTCCTTAACGATACTTTTTTCCATACCATATGTTTTAAATAACACTGGTTGTGCTTTTGGATAGGGGTGCACCAGTCACATACTCAGGATTGGTATCAATTCCAACTTTAAAAATTAACACAAATAGAGAAACCTTTTTGCCACAACATGAACATATTATAAATAATAAATAAATAAACAAATTACATTGTGTACAGGCTAATATTGAACTAACCAAAATCTAAAGGAATGTAATGAACAAAGACTTTTTAGTGCAAACTCAAAACAAACTCTACATGAACTAATGGAGAACTAACTTAAGTGCAAAGGAATGTAATTGTAATTGCCTTGTTGCTGAAAGGTGCTGTAGAAATAGTTGTGTTGCCTTACAACCTCAGCCTGTCAGTCAGTCCTCAGGGCAGAGAAACCACCATTCTGCCTGCTCGTCTCAGAGGAAGTGTAACGTCAACAGCACAGCGACTGCTTTCTGATCGCCATTAATATCATATCACGGCAAACGCTGTCTGCGTGAAGTTTAGAAAAACTGTAACCACACCTGAAACCCCTTTATCGGCATCGCCGTGACTCTCTGTGACATCAACAAAACTGCAGAGCCGACGTGTGTGTGTGTGTGTGTGTGTGTGTGTGTGTGTGTGTGTGTGTGTGTGTGTGTGTGTGTGTGTGTGTGTGTGTGTGTGTGTGTGTGTAGAGGACAGATAAGCTTGCGCTCAGACGCTTTTGGGACCCAAAGATAAATAATTTTTCAATACTCAAAGGATCTGAGTATTTTTTTTGGTGCCATAAAAGTATTGATGTTCGGTGCCCAGCCCTATTTTGCATACATTTGCTAAAATGTGATATCAGAAAATACCGTCCGTCTCTCAGGGTTTCCGCGGTGTCTTAAAGTCTAAAACTACTAAAAAGTATTGTGTTCTTAAATAATGAACAGGTCTTAAATGTTCCTACATCCGTGTAATGCCACCTCTGATGCTCGTTGGAAGCATTAGAGAGCAATTCTGTGGTGTTTTGATAGTCCAAATATAATTTGCTGTATATACGTACAGATTTTTGTTACTGTCTGTGTCTCTTTTATTCAGTTTGAATATTTATTTACTTTGCAAATACTTTTGTGACTCTGCATTTCGTTGTTCTTTAATGTCGTGATATAGGTGTTACATTTCATTGATTAAAGGTCTTAAAAAGTCTTAAATGTGACTTGTTGAAAGCTGCAGAAACCCTGCTCTCTACTTGTTAGCAGCACACACAAACCTTCCTGAACTGTTGAGATGTAGCGTGTCACAAAGTGGTTTCATCTTCTCACAGGGAAGAAGACGACTGAAGTGAGGTCAAACGATGAGATACCTGAGGCCAGAGGAGGACGCAGCCTACTGTAGACCCACACAGCGCTGCAGGACACGGTCTGAGAGAGTTGGTGGTCCATATCAGACCATACCATGTGTGTGTCAGTGTGTAAATGTGTGTTTATTTGGGTTATTGTTTCAATCAGTGTGTCTGTTTTTGGTAAAGCACCCAGGCACCTTGCATTAGGGTTGGGCGATGTCCCCTAAATTGGCAGTTGACGATGGTTACAGTAAAACATCGTGATGGACGATGATATCGTCGTCGGGCCCGGGGGGGTAGCGGTAGCTTTACATAAATATTTTTTCCTACTACTATGGGCCAACAGTTAACATAGAAACGATTAGAGATACATGTAGCATCCAGTCAATATTGAGAAGGCCAGAACTGATGGTTAAATGACCTTTATTGCCGTCCGTGTCATCAACCAACGTAAGAGCTGGGTAAAACAAATAAACCATGCATTACCGTCACATTTCAACCATTACACAGCTCCTTACATTAGTTTCAATACGTTAACATTATCAAATTATACATTTCCGCGATAACATTTGAAATAGCTCAAATATATTTCTCATTAACTCTAAGAACCTTGTTCCCCAATTGACCGAAGGCTAAATCTTGTAGTTTTAACTGTTTTTCCGTGGCATTTTACAGTTTTTGACCATGAACCTTTTCAGACTTTTCTTTCGTCTTCTTCACCGTTTTTGTCAAGCTGATTTCCGTTACCATGCTTCCGGTTTCTGTGGTTACCAAAATAAAAGCTTGATACCGTAATAATAAAACATTGTAGCCTAGCTATAGTCAAAATAGTGTTTAACTACCCTGTTGGCCTTTACACTCCCACCAAATTATTTGCTGTTACACACATAAAAACACAAATAATTTCTTCAAGATACTTAACCAAAATATAGAAATAACCTTGTAAACATGTTACAACTATAACTTCCACATTTCAATACACTTAAGCCGTCAAATTTACCTTTCACAATCTTCTAGTAGCAGAACTAACTTATGAACTGGGCGTTCTACTACAGACATTTTGTTCACACGTTGACCCCTTTTGGTAAGATTTCTGTCTGCAAAGCCTATTTTGACCTTTCTGACGAGTCCATCTGTATCTTTTACAGTGTCCAATATTCGTCCAAGTTTCCACTGGGATCGTGGCTGCATTTCATCCTTGTCCATTACTATGTCGCCTATTTGCATATTTCTTTTAGGCTTGTGCCATCTTTGTCTGACCATTATGTTCTGCAGGTACTCCCTTTTCCATCTGCTCCAAAACTGTTCGAGCAAGTACTGTACTTGGTACGCCATCGTTTTTGTGGCATACAAGTCCTCCTTAATGAACTGTCCTGGGGGAGGCAGAGGGGTTGAGGTTTTCATTGTGACAAGATGATTTGGAGTTAGCGCGCTCCAAACTGTTTGGATCGTTGAGACTGTCTGTTGTAAGAGGCGGCTGTTTACTATAGCAGCTGCTTCATACAAGAAGGTTCTGAGTGAAGAGTCGGTGAGTCGACCGGGTGCAAGAGCCAATGTTGCATTAAGAACGTTTCTCACAGTCCGGATCTGTCGTTCCCATACTCCACCTGCGTGACTAGCATGAGGTGTGTTTAGGACAAAGTCACATTGTTTTTCTGCAAGGAAGGTTGTCAGTTTGTCAGTGTCAATTTCACCTTGTGCTGCATTCAGTTCGTTTTTGGCACCTACAAAGTTAGTACCCTGATCGCATTTTATTTGTCTGACAGAGCCTCTTATAGCGATAAAGCGCCGGAGTCCATTTATAAAAGCGTCCGTTGATAGGTCCTCTAGCATTTCGACATGAATTGCCGCGTGAGTAAAAGCATGTGAAAAGGAGGCCATACCCTTTATATTCTTTCCTTGCTTGTTTGGTTAGGAACGGTCCAAAAACGTCCATACCACAGTAAGTGAAAGGCGGAGAGTGTTCAATTCTTTCTGTGGGTAAGTCTCTCATTTTTTGTCCTTCCACAGGTCTCCTTTGTTTTCGACAAAACACACACTGGCGAATGTAGGATGCAACCGTTTGACTCAACTTTGGAATCCAATAGCCATTGGATCGTATCTCGTTCGTTGTGAAGCCCTTTCCCTGATGATTGACCCTTTCGTGACAGTGGGCAATTATCAGTCTTGTGACGTGATGTTCTCTAGGAATGATTGTTGGATGTTTAAACGAGCTAGGCAGGGATGAGTGATGGAGCCTTCCTCCCACCTTGAGCACATTGTCTTTATCCAAAAAGACATCCAAGTTGTACATTTTGTTGTTCTTTGAAAGTTGTTTGCCTTTGTTTAAGGTCTGTAGTTCGTTTTGATATGCTTGTCTTTGTAAGTCTTTAATAATCACAGTTTCTGTGTTTTGTCTTTCAGTTACAGTTGTGAGTGTCTTTGATTTGTCTCTGAGCAGGTATCGTCTGAGGCGTCGGACTCGCTGGCTTCGCACGAGACCAGGATGAGAACTTTGTGAGCCGGTCACTAAGGCTTGTATGTTCAACTGTTTCTGTGCTTAGTGACTGTACCTTTCTCACCTCTGGGTCTCCTACTGGAAGTGCAATGGTCTCTTTTGTTGGAAGCTGTATTTTCTTTTCCCACAGGAAGGGAGGGCCTGTGAACCAATTAGAAGAAAGCAGTTCATTTACAGATGTGCCCCTGGATGCCATGTCTGCTGGGTTTTCGCTGGTAGGCACATAAAACCATTGTTGCAGTGAGGTACTGTTGCGGATTTTCTGCACTCTATTAGCGACAAATGTGTGAAACCGTCTTGCATCGTTGTTTATGTATCCTAGAGTGACCTTTGAGTCTGTCCAGAAGAACTCCTCAACATTGTCATAGAGCAGTTCCTCTCTTAGCGTGTTACTTACAGCGACTGATACTGCGGCTGCGGTAAGTTCTAACCTCGGGATTGTGGTGACCTTTGTTGGAGAGACACGTGCTTTGCCCATGATGAAGGTACAGTGGACGTCTTCCCCTTTGTTTATGAGCCTGAGATAAGAACACTGTCCATATCCGGTGGTGCTTGCATCAGAAAAATGGTGTATTTCTCTTTTTACCACTTCTCCAAAATCGGCAGGAACATAACATCTGCTGATTTGCACCTTTTCGATTGTGTAGATCTCCTTTCCAGCACTCCCACGTGGCTTAAGATGTTCAGGTAGTGGGTCGTCCCAGTCTGTTCCTTGCCGACACATTTCTTGGAGAATCCCTTTTCCCTTGAAACACGTAGGGAGCAATGAAACCAAGGGGTCGTTATATTGCTGCGCGATTGTGGACAAGATGCCACGCTGGTTGGTGGTTGGTCCTTTTAGCGTGATGTTGAATGTAAAGCAATCCTTCTTCACATTCCAATAAATGCCAAGTGCTCTTTCTGTTTGTGTTTCATCAAACGTCAAGTCCTTTGTTTTTGTTGTCTGTTGCATGCTCTGAAGCTGGAATGCTTTTTAAAACTTCAGGGTTGTTGGACACAAATTTATGCAACCTCAGTCCACCCTTTGCACATAGTTCACGCGTGCTTCCTTTGCCAGTTGTATAGCATCCTTTACTGTCTCTGCACTGATGACTCCGTCGCTCACGTAGAAGTCTCTTGCTATGAACTGTGAGCCAACTGGATATGCAAAACTGTTCTCTTTGGCTAAGTGCTTGAGTCCATAGTTCGCAAAACGGTTGATGAGACCGCGCCAAAGAGATGTACTGTCATCCTACGGCTTGTGGTTGGCTGTTCATGTCTCCATCTTTCCACCATAACGAGCGCAAGTAGTTGCGATCATTTTCTTTGACTTGAAACTGGTGAAACATTTTTTCAATGTCGCACATGAAACTACTTGGTGCTGTCTGAAGCGCACAAGTACACCAGTTAGGTTGTTGATCATGTCAGGACCGCTCAGTAAATGCTCGTTAAGACAGGTACCTTTGTGCTTTGCAGAGCAGTCGAAGACTACGGCCGTAACTTCTCAGGTTTCTTTGGATGATAGATGCCGTGTTGCGGTATGTACCATGTCTCTCCAGGCGGTCCATTATCATCAGTTTTTTCGCATCACCTCTTTTGATGATGTCGCTCATGTATTTCATGTAGTCCCCTTTGTATTTTTCATCTTTCATGAATTTGCGTTTGAGCTGGTTTAGTCTGGTTTCAGCGAGTTGTCTGTTATCTGGCATTTGTGGTCTCTCTTTAAATGGTAATGGCATTTCAAAATGTCCATTTTCAGTCTGTGTTATGCCATGCTCGAGGTTTCTGAAGGAATACTAAATCATCTTGCGACACAGTCTTTTCATTCCCGTCAGTCTCTTTGAAATCTCTTTCCAAAGCACGTATTGCATCTGCTGGAGTGAAGGGAGAGGGATTTCTTTAAAACTGTTACGGTGACAGAGACTGCTTGCACCAGTAATCTGTGCGTTGCATGGTGTTGAGTTGCCGACTATGCTCCATCCCAAGTCAGTGTGAATGGCATAGGGCTCATTTTCTTTGCCTAAGATTACTTGTTGTGCGTGCAAGAGATCTAGGACAAGTATAACCTATGAGGAGACTTACTTCGCAACTGAGGAGTGGAGGGACCTCGTTTACAATCGGTAGCAAGTGACTCCACTGTTTGGCTGTTTCACAGGTAGGTATGTGTTCCCTGTTAGCAGGTATGTAATCCTTTGTGTATATGCAGTGGGGAGCTTTATGACTGTGGCTGAGTTATAACCTCTCACTAAGAGATCAGACACCTTTCCACTGCTTACAACTTCATTTCTACCCATCATAGTAGTTAGTTTCAGCTTTACTGGACAAACATCTGCCTGCAGCTCATGTGTGACATCCTGATCAATGAATACAGTGTCACTCTGTGTGTCTAATAACGTAGACCAGTTTTTCCTTGAGAGGGTTAGTGGTAGTTGACAGCCACACTGGAACTATCATTGAGGTGCTGACTGACTGTTCAGATCTGGCAACATTAAATGACATGGCTGTAGCTGTTTCGGGTTAAGTTACTTTGAGCTGCATTGTTTGTGCTCACACATGTTTCTCTTTGCGGACCGTTCCTATAATTTTCATCATGAAGACATGTTGGGTGTCGGCACATTGCGCAAAATTCTGGCCGAGGCGGCATTTGCAGTTCTTAGCACTGTGTCCTTGTTTTGAACCAGCCATAACAAAGTCTATTGTCTTTCACATGTTTCTTTCTGTTTTTCTAGGGACATTTTCACGAGGTCAGGACACTTGTGAAGTTGATGGGTGCCTTGGCACATTGTGCATGGATAGCCGTTAGGTGTTTTTGTTATCGTACTTTTATCACTTTGTGCAGTTGTATTTGTATTAAATACACTTGCCTTGTTTCCTTTGATTTCCTTTGTGTTCCTTTTGTTGCTGTTTGTTTCAGTGCAGCGAAGTGCATGAATGGAGGTGACTGGGTTGCAGGCGACTTCAGCTTCTAATGAGAGGAAAGAGGCAAAAGCACTAAAACTTTGGAAACTCACCGCCCTCCATTAGAGTCTTTGTTACCTGCCTGTTCCATTCGCGTTTATCCAATCTGGTAGTTTGTGCAACAGTTTTTGGTTTTCGCTGTCATTGAGTATTTGTAGCCCCTTTACATGAGGCATTGCGAGCAAGCATGCATTTATGAAATCTGCAAATCCCCTTAGTCCATCAGCATCTCTAGGCTGCACCTTAGGCCAGTCTGATAGCCTTTCTCTAAATGCCTTCTGTATCACAAATGGCTGGCCGTATCTGTGGTTTAGTTTGTCCCAAGCGTCTTTGTATGCCTCCTCATCGTTTCTAAAGAAAGTCCCTTCAAGGCATTTTCGAGCTGGGCCCGTTACATATCTTTTCAAATAGTACAACTTGTCTGCTGCTGAGATGCCCTTTTGTTCAATCAGTGACATGAACGTGGATTTCCATTCAATAAAGCTTATTGGTTCGCCACTAAACACTGTGGGTTCTGGCGTGGGAAGTCTGTTCAGTTTAATGCTGTCCTGCACTGCTTGAGCTAGTTGAGTGACATTAGGGGGAGTTGCTTGCACAGGAATGGAAGAAAGTGCCGGTGTGGGCTGTTTGGGTGTGAAGTATGGGCTCACCTGTTCACCTTTTATTGACTGTGCGTCATCCACCTGTGATAACTCTCTGTCATATGCTTCAAACCTGGCTCGAGCTGCTTTCACGTCCTTCTGTGCTTTCAGGCGTTCCAACTCTGATGTTTGAGCTGACATTTGTTTCTTGTGCTCCTCTTCTAGAGCTTTTATCTTTTCCTGTTGTCTTAGTTCCTGTAGTACAGTTTCATATTCAGCCTCTTTTGCGGCTAACTCTGCCGCTCGTCAGCTCGTTTTGTTGTGAGCTGTGAAGCTGAGGACCGTTAGCTGCGATTTGATGCTGCGGTTGAGCCGTATATGGACTGGCGTAGTCATGCTTTAAAGTCCATGAACGAGAGTTCTTTACGCCTCTGCATCAAAATCCTCATCAACACCACTTAATCTTTCCAGAATTATCCTTATAATGTCACGAGTTATTGCATCACATGCATCAATCTTTCTCCTTGTGTCAGATGATGGTGCCATTTGGTTTCTTATTTCTGAATATAACTTTAATACATCATCTCTCCTTTGCTCTATTATGTCTGCGCGTTCTGACATCTCCTTGTCTGTGATATCTAACTTTAACCTTTCTCTGGTTTGGCGTACCTGTGTTTTCCATTGTTCATAAAGAGTTGTTAGTCTTTTTTCTCTTTTACTCATTTCTTCCCTTTGAAATGTTGTCATCTTTTCCGTTTGTATTTTAGCTCTTTGAGAGCGTCTTGGCAACTCTGACATGCTTTGAGCTTTGTCTTGAAGCTCTGTTAAGATTTGTTCTTTGCATGTGATTGAATCTTTAATGTTTTGTCTATCCTCACTTTCAGCTTCAAGTGAGTCCTTTAAATCTTGAATTTCTTGTTGTAAACTTGTGATCTGTTCATTTATGTCCATTTGACTTACTGAAGCAGCCTGTGATCCTTCCATTTTGAGCACTTTTCGATGAACTGTTTTATTTTCTGACCAACTTCTGCCATCTGCTGGACGTTGCGTGTATTGCCGTTGGATCTCGTAGCTACGTCGTGCAGCATGTGGCGGTGGTCAAGCTCTTACTGTAGCATCCAGTCAATATTGAGAAGGCCAGAACTGATGGTTAAATGACCTTTATTGCCGTCCGTGTCATCAACCAACGTAAGAGCTGGGTAAAACAAATAAACCATGCATTACCGTCACATTTCAACCATTACACAGCTCCTTACATTAGTTTCAATACGTTAACATTATCAAATTATACATTTCACGATAACATTTGAAATAGCTCAAATATATTTCTCATTAACTCTACGAACCTTGTTCCCCAATTGACCGAAGCTAAATCTTGTAGTTTTAACTGTTTTTCCGTGGCATTTTACAGTTTTTGACCATGAACCTTTTCAGACTTTTCTTTCGTCTTCTTCACCGTTTTTTGTCAAGCTGATTTCCGTTACCATGCTTCCGGTTTCTGTGGTTACCAAAATAAAAGCTTGATACCGTAATAATAAAACATTGTAGCCTAGCTATAGTCAAAATAGTGTTTAACTACCCTGTTGGCCTTTACAATACATTTAAATGCCCTCTGTAAATGGTGCCCTGCTGGTAGGTTTTACAACTTGACCTACTTTCACTTAACTACGGTTCAGTAAAATCAATCAGATGTCCTGATCTGCGTAGCGACAGTACAGGGAGGCGGACTGCCTTCAACAGAGCGACAGTAATAACCTAACATACCATCATTACTGAGTTTAAACTACATTCACGGTTATGTTTGCACTGAATAACGCATTCAATAAACAGACAAACTTAGTCCAACGAGGGGAGAAAGGAAAGTGTGATAGCGCTCCCGTTAGCGCTTTTCCTTCGCTCGGGAGACCGCTGTGTCCAACGTTACTAGAAGGTAGAGCGAGCTACAGCTGACAGGGAGAGAGAGAATCTATCACTACAGCCAGTCTTGTCTTTGTGTCTTTGCTAGTTTAAGACCGACGCACTTGTCAATTTCCCGTCCAGCGCCCGCGACTAGGATTAGTGTGTTTGACCCTACCTTGCATCCTCCCTTTTTTTCCAGCCATGACAATCCGGTGTGAGTAGAGGAGTGGAGCTTGTCATAACCAACATGGTAGCCTATACAAAACAAAGTGGTGAAATGGCTCCAACATCATTTGTTGCGTCTAAATATCAATGAGGATAAATCAAATTGTTATTGTTGTTCTTATTATTTAGGGGGGCTTAGGAACATTTTGGGGTAGCTTCAGCACCCCTAAAATAGGCCTAACGACGTCCCTGCTACTGATAATCATCAACATCAGCAGCAGTTCTACTGATTCTCTGTCTTTGTTTTAAATCTATTAATAAGAAAAGAAACATATTCTCAGCTGTCCAGATGTGGAGTTTATCAGAGAAACGAGCCATCAGGACTAACAGGACCCTCTTTAAAGGAGTCATCAGAGCAGAAAGTCACAGTCCTAAAAACTAAACCAGACTCCTAGAGTCTCTCCTCTGTCTGTTCTTAGTGTCAGAAAACTATTTGTGATATAAAATGTTGTGATATATCTTTATATTTCACATGATGTTCATGTTACTACAGGTTTGAGTTTAAATTGACATGTTACATAATGTTCTGTCTTCTTCTAGTTGTGTAATTACTACATCAATATATCATGTCATATGTTACTTGTAATGATCTTTCTATTGTTACCTGTCTAGTGACTACTGATGTAAATTAGCATTGATGCTAACTCCAGCATATTAACATCTAACGAGCTCTGTCCATGTTCAGTTATGAATTTAAATAAAGTTATTACAGCAGAAATGACTATCAGTGTAAATAATGCTTTCATTGAGTGAAGTGCAGCTTTTAAATCCAGGAAATAAACTTGGTGACCTTTGTTACAATAATAAAATGACCACAGTTTATGTTTTTCATTCAGGTAGTGTTTCAGTTCCTGGGGGTTTGACACTAAATGCAAAGACAGACTTTTTTTACCTTCAATGTAAAATATTTGTAATCCAGAAGAGTTGGAGAAAAATAATGTTGCTGCTGAAACATCTGAGATATGATTTGGTGTTTAGCTACAACAGAGAAATAAAATAAAGTGAATCAAATCTGGTAAATGAAAGAAGGCGCACAGAACAATATGGAAGTCGGTTTTGGCTGAATATAATTTTCCCGGGAACTTCAGTGCTGTTTTTACAATATACAGTGCCTTGCGAAAGTATTCGGCCCCCTTGAACGTTTCGACCTTTTGCCACATTTCAGGCCTCAAACATAAAGATATAAAACTGTAATTTTTTGTGAAGAATCAACAACAAGTGGGTCCCAATCATGAAGTGGAACGAAATTCATTGGCTATTTCAAACTTTTTAACAAATAAAAACTGAAAAAGTGGAGTGCAAAATTATTCAGCCCCTTTACTTTCATTGCAGCAAACTCTCTCCAGAAGTTCAGTGAGGATCTCTGAATGATCCAATGTTGACCTAAATGACTAATGATGATAAATAGAATCCAGCTGTGTGTAATCAAGAGTCCCGATAAATGCATCTGTTCTGTGATAGTCTCAGAGGTCCGTTTAAAAGCGCAGAGAGCATCATGAAGAACAAGGAACACACCAGGCAGGTCCGAGATACTGTGTGGAGAAGTTTAAAGCCGGATTTGGATACAAAAAGATTTCCCAAGCTTTAAACATCCCAAAAGGCGCACCGTGCAAGCGATAATATTGAAATGGAAGGGGTATCAGACCACTACAAATCTACGAAGACCCGGCCGTCCCTCTAAACTTTCAGCTCATACAATGAGAAGACTGATCAGAGATGCAGCCAAGAGGCCCATGATCACTCTGGATGAACTGCAGAGATCTACAGCTGAGGTGGGAGAGACTCTGTCCATAGGACAACAATCAGTCGTATACTGCACAAATCTGGCCTTTATGGAAGAGTGGCAAGAAGAAAGCCATTTCTTAAAGATATCCATAAAAAGTGTCGTTTAAAGTTTGCCAAAAGCCACCTGGGAGACACACCAAACATGTGGAAGGTGCTCTGGTCAGATGAAACCAAAATCGAATCTTTTGGAACAATGCAAAACGCGTTATGTTTGGCGTAAAAGCAACACAGCTCATCACCCTAAACACACCATCCCCACCGTCAAACATGGTAGGTGGCAGCATCATGGTTTGGGCCTGCTTTTCTTCAGCAGGGACAGGGAAGATGGTTAAAATTGATGGGAAGATGGATGGAGCCAAATACAGGACCATTCTGGAAGAAAACCTGATGGAGTCTGCAAAAGACCTGAGACGGACGGGGAGATTTGTCTTCCAACAAGACAATGATCCAAAACATAAAGCAAAATTTACAATGGAATGGTTCACAAATAAACATATCCAGGTGTTAGAATGGCCAAGTCAAAGTCCAGACCTGAATCCAATCGAGAATCTGTGGAAAGAACTGAATACTGCGCTCACAAACGCTCCCATCCAACCTCACTGAGCTCGTGCTCGTTTTGCAAGGAGGAATGGGCAAAAATGTCTCGTCTCGATGTGCAAAACTGATAGAGACATACCCCAAGCGACTTACAGCTGTAATCGCAGCAAAAGGTGGCGACACAAAGTATTAACTTAAGGGGGCTGAATAATTTTGCACCCAATATTTCAGTTTTTTTATTTGTTTAAAAGGTTTGAAATATCCAATAAATTTCGTTCCACTTCATGATTGTGTCCCACTTGTTGTTGATTCTTCACAAAAAATTACAGTTTTATATCTTTATGTTTGAGGCCTGAAATGTGGCAAAAGGTCGAAAAGTTCAAGGGGGCCGAATACTTTCGCAAGGCACTGTAACTCACTATAAGTTCTCAGATCCTTTACTGCAGTTAAAGTACTAATACCACACTGTGAAAATACTCCACTACAAGTAAAAGTCCTGCAATAAAAACATTACTGAAGTAAAATGATGTAATAAGGTCATTATTTTTCAAGGTTGACGGGAAGACAACACAAGGGTCAAATGGGAAGGACAGCTGGTAAAAAAGCCGACGCTGTTAATGCGGGAATCCTACGCTTCACTTCCCCGTCAGTCTGGCACAAGATCTGACCACAACTAGGCTACACTTGTCCTTTCCATAAACTGTTATTGCTTTAGCCTATTGTTTCAGTTGCAACCCTGGCATGAGAGAAAATAAAAAAATATATAAAAACAAGCAACAACGAACGGCTAGGTGGTAGTGTGAAGCGCCGCCACACAACAGCACCAAGTCCACGTTCCTGCGTAGAACCTTCCTTCTACTTCTCTCCCCGGTAGCACCAAACCACAACAAGCTGACAATTTAGTCTGGACAGACGAGGAGGTGGAGTTATTGCTCCAAACAATGCACACACGGTACACACACACACACACACACACACAAAACGAAGTGCCTTTTTACCCTTTAGACGGAACGGGACGGTGGAGCATTTTAAGATTTCCACTCTGGAGGGTGGTTTCACTTTTTGCGGTTTTAAGCCCCAAAAAACTCTGTCGCAGTCTAAAGAAAAGACCCATCTGATCAAATATTTTGATGTTTTGACCCGCGAGCGTATTGGTGTAAACAGGCCCTGAGCCTCTGTACCTGGTTTGAGACCAGAAACTGTTGAGGGATTGTAAACAAGTAAATATGTTTAATGTTGTGTAGATCTAGTCGGTAAGAAAGCCCTCACCAGGAAGTGGTTGACACCAGATGTAGCCGAGGTTGGAGGTTGCTTCGAGGTCATCCACGACATTTATTCAATTCAAAAGGATCCAATTGGATTTTGTTTTGGATTTTTTAAGATTTTAAAGTTGATCTAATTTTTTTATTAAGATTTATTATTGTTTTGGTAAATAGTGTCGACTGTGATTTTCTGATTATGAAAGTTTGTCCCATTTCTGGTGCGAGCGGTTTAGTTTTCCTGTGGTCCGTCTTAAGTGTACGACTTCCACTTGGGTTACACTTCTTTAATAAGTGTTATTAATGTTCAGTATTTATCAATAACTTCTCTCCTGCAGACGTAAAGTATTTTATATAATTAACAGTAGCGGAGTAGCAATCAGGAGAGTCTGGACTTTTCCCGGTGGGCCGGTGGTGTATCGAGGCCGCGATCGAGGGCCGGTCTGATGATAGTTCTTAGCAACACCATCCGGCTAATCGGGCTAAACGCAGGCTAATCAGAAAGCACTTACGAGTCCGCAAGGCTACGCATCGCTACGCTGCGGCCGCCGTTATGTGTCGGTGCGTAGCAAAATGTGTCGTCCTAGTTTTTGTTAGGTTGACGCACCGATGCATCCGATAATATGCGTTGTCCGTGGGCGGCGCGTGTAGACTATGAAAGGAAAGGCGCATCGGCCGTGCATTATGGCCCCAACGACGTGCAGGTCACAACCATGTCTAGGATTTTCAGAAATACAGGGGGGGGGGGTCAGTGAGCGGCCCCTCCCCAAATGGCATAGCCCTGGTCGGCCTATGACGTAAAGCCATTGAACTCCTCTTTTTCTCCATCCTAACATTAACAGACAGTGTGTCCAGTGCGCTCCTGTGGACCGTGTTGCTGGGCTGTGTTCATTCATTCACCGGACCATCCGAACCCCCCCTCCCTAGCTAGCTGTTTGAAGGGGATCAGACCAGGCTGCACACT
This sequence comes from Perca fluviatilis, assembly GCF_010015445.1. Taxonomy (NCBI): domain Eukaryota; kingdom Metazoa; phylum Chordata; class Actinopteri; order Perciformes; family Percidae; genus Perca; species Perca fluviatilis. Next base: position 8,235,888 of record NC_053112.1, on the reverse strand, counting down.
TAATTTAAGGAAAAGAGAAACACTTCCAGTTACATCTGTGACATGTTATGGATCAGACTGGAGATAAGATAAGGTTTCCTGTCTGCTGCCTTTTGTTTACACACCTTGATCTAGTTACCATTCTCTCCAGATTACTTGTCATTATTTGGCTTTACTGTTAATGTGTTGAATGGATGTCTCCATACTGGGATGAGATTATGGATGGATGGATTATGTTGTCAGTGTATTTATGTTCTCTTCTGCCTCAACACTTGAAGCTTTAAATTAAAGGTTATGTTTACATAAAGTCTGATCTGTGCTTTTGTCTCTCCTTGATCATCATAACTCACTGTAACAGGTTCATCACATTAAAGGTCTGGAACAGCAGAACACATCAAGTCTTGGTGAGAGTATACACTATATTTTAGATTTCCATTATTTCATCTCTCCTTCCTTCCCTCTCTCTCCTCTAATCCTGCACTCCTTCCATTTCTCCTTCTGTTATTGTTTTTTTTTTTATCAAAATATTTATTGTTTTTCCATGTGAGAAACACACCACATTTAATACCACTAAACACACTATACAGCAATCTGAGATCGAATTAGGCTTGATAATATTAATCTCTGTGTCACGATGTCATCATGGCAGCCCGTGCTGATTGCTGTGGGCGTGGCTCAGCTGGCAGGTGGCTCCAGGTGAAGCTCATTCCCTCATCAACCTCCTGCAGTATTTAAGGCTGGCTCTGTGATCCACTCGTCGCCAGATCGTACAGTCTACAAGCGTGGTATTGGCATCCTAGTTCCCTGTATTTTCTGTGTTCTTGCTTGTGTGGCTAACTTAGTTTTCTGTTTGTCTCAGGTTGCAGCCTGCCTTGCTCGTTCGTTTGCCTGCTTGCCTGCCTGCCTGCTTGCTCCTCACACCTGCCCTTCTCTCTCTACGGATTGGACTTAATTGTTTGGACTCTGGAGGAGGCCTACCACATGGTCACACCCACCACCTCACTGGGCACGCTCTGGAGAGCACATAGCACCCACCACTCACCACTGGATTCCCTCGACACAACTTCCCCTTTTTTTGCCACCAGCACGTTTATTGTATATATTTCACGCATTAAAACATTTACCTTTACTTTTTGTGTTGGCCGTCTGCTTTTGGGTCCCTCCTCCTGTGTCGTTCCTTAACACTCTGGGTTCTTGGTTCTTCCGCCAGGAAAAAATGTTATTATTTGAATCCCATTTCCTGCATTTCTACAAACATTTAGGGATTATGATGATACGAAATCCTGGAAATAAGTTGATCATAATAATAAATTCTATCAGAAAGAATAGTAAGTTAGTATAAGAAAAATATGTATTGTTTAATATAGGACTTGAGAGAATAATTTAATGGAGTCAAACATGTTCACAATTTGAAAATGGGGGACATAAATGGGATTTCAAAAGTGGGGGGACAGGTCCCTCTTGCACCCAGTGGAAATTACACCCTAGTTCACGTGTAATATGTCATTTTAATACACAAATAGGCTACACACCTTGCCCCTCTCTGAAGGGGAACTCCAGAACTGAGGCAGAAAATGCAGAAGGTCCGCACATGCATCCTTTGCGGTCTATTAGCCTATATTATTTGGGAAATTTTCTGAATGAAGGACTCATGATCCGAACGATGACGTAGAAATTCCGGCTTCGAAGGATCCTGTCCGCGGCGAGCGGCTCCGAGCTCACATCTGCAGAGAGCAACGAGGCGCGGAGTAGCCTAATTTACCATTTCATTTCCAAGCAAACTGCTGGATGAGGAAGATGACAGTCAGGCTTAGAAGCATTTCGACAGGTGTCATGAAAACTTTTTACTTTTTACTTTTTACTAGTTTGCTGTTTGCTGAAACTACCCTGGGTAAGTTTGCCTAGTTTAATTCATATATGAGCTTGTTATTGACAATAATGTTAGCCCTAATTATTGGTAACGTTGAGTTTAGGTTTACACATTTTAATAAATAACGCTTTTTATTAGACTTATGAAGATGTAAAATATGACAGCTCATTGATGAACAGTAAGACATTGTGTGAAGACAATCTGTGATGATTTTGGTGTAACTGACCTGAACTACAACAGACTCGTTACCGATGTATGAGATGAGATATAGAACTTTATTTGTGTTTAAATGTTGTGCATAGTAGGAAATAGTGTAAATATATAGAGTAGGCTACAAACTGTATAATAATGCTGACTTAAAGGCTACTGATGTGATGAGCACCATTAGGTGTCACACACACCATTCAGGCACTTCCCGGACCGCCGGTCAAAGTTGTGAACATGAGCGTGTACCAATTCACCCTTGATCGCCCCCTCCCTCTCAACTCCATACACATCCGACACATTCAAAACACACCTCCTCAGATTAGCTTTCCACATACAACAGTCTCACATTTCTCACCTGATTTACTGACTTTATTGTTTTTAATTGATTCTAATATGCGGGTTTATGTGTTGGTTTTACTGCTTATCTGTATTTAATGTGCTATATGTGCTGGTTTTACTGTAAAGTGTCTTTGAGTAGCCACCATGTAAAGCTCTATATAAATAAAATGTATTATTATTATTATTATTATTATCATATCGGCTGCGTGCTCCACAGGGAGGTCTGTATTCTGATATTAATATCTGATATTATCTTGCTCGGAGGCGCTGCTTGGTTGATGATATTGTCAGTAAGGACTCCTCCTGCAGTTTGTTCCTTTTTTTTTTCCTGCAAGTCTAACTCGACTTTTCTGTAACTTGACACGCCCACTTCTACATGACCCGCACTTCTCTCTCGCTGATTCCTCACTGGCTGCTCTTTCCCATTTGCTCTATTACTACTGTACTGATAGGTTGTATCAGCATGAAAACTCTAACTTCTCTCCTGGACTTGATTAATATGAAGACTCTTGTAGCTATTTTGCGGTTTTCCAAAACTACCTTGGGTGAGTTTCCATAGTTTAGGATACTACTTCTTATGAGTCTGCTTCTTATTGACAATAATTGGTAACTATTGATTATTGCAACATGGCATTTAGCAGTGGAGTAGCAGGTCAACAGTAGATACCACTTAGAAGATATATGATCTGAAAGCTGGGAACCTGAAGATTAATTTGAGATGCAGCTCAGCACTGTGTATCAACAACTGTAACATTTTGGAGCTCTCAAATCTCAAGAATGACATTTTTCAGCTATTGGATGACAAGCACTTCAGTTGTGTAAACTGCTCAGAAACCCTCTTACTGCTGTGCCCTAAATAATATCTCTGTCTAAATAATGTCCTGTTGTGGGTCAGTTCATGACTTTACTGAGGTGTCCATTGTCAGATATTAATGATGGTTGCCTCCGTGTCCGCCGTCGGTCCTCCAGTTTCAGGTGAAGTAGCCTGTGTGTTAGCGCCATCCTGTGGTGACGAGTTGGAAATAACAGATCCACATTTCCTTTTTGATTTAATGTAGCTCATTCATTTAGAACAGTAAACAGTCAGTTTCACCGGAACTCCTTTAGTCGGTGTCCTACACATTGACATATATAGGTCCTACATCACTTTTTTATGGACACCCTGCAGCCAATCAGAATCGAGTATTCACCCAGACCATGGTATCAAAATGAATGACGATAACTGCAGACTCCCAAAATCAGATCTTTTAGATCACTTCTTAAAACCTATTTTTATAGACTATATGTGGACTATAGGTTTCATGTGAGGTCTCTTTTTATTGATCTTTATTTTAACTCATTTTATTCAACTTGACATATCAAACTGTCCCAGTTGATCCATTAAATATATTGTTGAGGTGGAGCAGCACATTCTTCATTTTAGGAATAGTTGGAGAACTGAATGTAAACCATCAACTCTGGTCCTTCAGAGGTGTTAAAGCTGTGTGAATGTTATGTCTGTTTCTCCAGGAGAGCATCGTCTCACCTGTCCTCAGACCAAAGAGGCAGCAGAAGGAGATGATGTCATTATACAGTGTGGTCTGGACCCCCCCGACTTGTCTGACTCCACGCTGGATGTGGCGAGACTCGACCTCGGTGACGATGATGGTGATGTCCACTGCTATCGAAGAGGAAAGGACCAACAGGATGACCAGATGGATCGATACAGAGACAGAACAACTCTCAACCATGAAGACCTGATCAGAGGCATCGTGACTCTGAAGATCTCCTCAGTAACTCTGTCTGATAGTGGTCCATACAAAGTCTACATCAAAAAGCTGCGAGCCCATTCTGTTATTAACATATCTGTTGGTAAGCTGCATGCTGAGTTTATTAATAATAATATAGTTTATTAGGTTCATTCATTATAAGTTGTGTAAAATGCAACTGCAGATAATGAAGAACGTTGTGTCATTTAAAACAGAAAGAAAAGCGAACAGGACAAAGAGAACTGATCCCACCACATCTGGACCTCCAGTGGAAGAAGTGACCGAGTCAGAGCATCGGGGTAAATGTCTTCTAATAGTCCTCCAGAGACCTGAAGGGTCCTGACTCAGGCTGGTTAGTGTGTGAGTTCTGGTTAGGGTTAGGGTTAGGTGTGTCTCTTCTTAAAGCTGCCCTTCTTCTAAACTCAACATCTTCTCTGATATTCTTCCAGATGGTGAGAACAGGAAGACTGCCCGTGCTGTTATCCTTCCCTCTCTTCTCCTCCTCGGGAATCTCCTGGTTCTGGTTCTCTCTCTGATCAGTAAGTTAACATAAATCCTGCCTCACAGCTCTTTATCATCAACATTTAAAGTCCTGATGGGTGATTTGATCAGGAAAGATTACAAGTGACACTGCATATTATGTTTAATGTGTGATGCTTTGTGGCCTCCAACATCTAGTGTTGTCTCTCAATGTCCGTGTTCTTAACTGTAAACTGATGTGATCCTTTCTTTTTCTCAGAGGGCTGCATCAAGAGGAGAAGAGGAAGGAAGGAGGAAAATCCAGAGACAGACGTGGAGTCAGCTGATTTTGCCGGGGCCTGAGTGTAGCCCCGAATGTATTTAGAAAAGTTGACAAATATGAAACCGGACAATAGCCTATGTAAACCCCCGAAATCATAAGTTGCCTTATTTCGTTGTGCTTTGGCTTTGCACACACTGCATACAGCCTGTTGAAATAGACATATGTCCTAAAAATGATCTAGCCTATAGAATAAGTTTCTTTGCTGTCTGTAGCCTATGGGCTGCTCCGTTTCTTCCTCTCTGTTGAATATGCAGCAGCTATGGTTCAGACTCAAACACACAGAGCTCTGAAGCAGACCTGTGCGTCGATGCTTAGTGTCCACTCTCGCTGTAGGAATGGAGACGATGGTCTGTGCAGCTTCAGGTTTATAAAGGACGCGCTCTGCTGTAGAGATGCTGCAGCAGATGTGACGCGTTTGAGCTCAGTTTATTTCTGCTGTAGTTCCTGTTTTCCACCTCCGATGTGTAGCAGCATACAGCCACTTCCTTAAACGTTGTCATTTAGAGACCAGAGACCCAAACGGGGCTCTGAGTCTGTCAGAAGGTCTGAGATCTACCGTATCAGCAGAGCAATCACATAATGCACAGCAGGCTATGTTGCAGGTAGATTATTTTCTGAAATATATTTAGGCCTACTTTATTCTTGTAATAACCTATTATAACTTCATTTTTCTCAAAATATCACAACTCCTCCAAATCTCAGAGAACACAGATGAGATGAGTTATATTTTGAATGTGCACAAAGTTTTGAACATTGTCCACATTGTTGTTGGAGTCAGTTTTACTCACGACATGCTAACGGCAACAAAGGATTCCATTCATTACGCTAAGCTAAGCTAGCAGCGGCGCCGCCGGACTAAGACAATGCATGCACTGAGACAAAAATGCGTTTGCCCACCAATATAAATATAGAGGAGACGGTGAATACTCCTATTTCAACAAACGGTGGCGTATTCCTTTAATAAGAAAAGAAACATATACTCAGCTGTCCAGATGTGGAGTTAATCAGAGAAACGAGCCATCAGGACTAACAGGACCCTCTTTAAAGGAGTCATCAGAGCAGAAAGTCACAGTCCTAAAAACTAAACCAGACTCCTAGAGTCTCTCCTCTGTCTGTTTTTAGTGTCAGAAAACTATTTGTGATATAAAATGTTGTGTTATATCTTTATATTTCACATGGTGTTCATGTTACTACAGGTTTGAGTTTAAATTGACGTGTTACATAATGTTCTGTCTTCTTCTAGTTGTGTAATTACTACATCAATATATCATGTCATATGTTACTTGTAATGATCTTTCTATTGTTACCTGTCTAGGGACTACTGATGTAAATTAGCATTGATGCTAACTCCAGCATGTTAACATCTTGACGTTCATTAACGAGCTCTGTCCATGTTCAGTTACTGTGAATTTAAATAAAGTTATTACAGCAGAAATGACTATCAGTGTAAATAATGCTTTCATAGAGTGAAGGGTTTTGCAGCTTTTAAATCCAGGAAATAAACTTGGTGACCTTTGTTACAATAATAAAATGACCACAGTTTATGTTTTTCATTCAGGTAGTGTTTCAGTTCCTGGGGGTTTGAGACTAAATGCAAAGAGACTTTTTTTTACCTTCAATGTAAAATATTTGTAATCCAGAAGAGTTGGAGAAAAATAATGTTGCTGCTGAAACATCTGAGATATGATTTGTTGTTTTGCTACAACAGAATAGAGGAAATAAAGTGAATCAAATCTGGTAAATGAAAGAAGGCACACAGAACAATATGGAAGTCGGTTTTGGCTGAATATAATTTTCCCGGGAACTTCAGTGCTGTTTTTGTGACATCATTCTGTAACTGTTTGTACCAGAGTCCATTTAAAATATCACTGTTTTTACAAATATAACTCACTATAAGTACTCAGATCCTTTACTGCAGTTAAAGTACTAATACCACACTGTGAAAATACTCCACTACAAGTAAAAGTCCTGCATTAAAAACATGACTGAAGTAAAATTATGTAATAAGGTCATCTATGTTTGTCCTGTGAGAACCACGTATCTCTAACAAGTTTTAAACCTGTCATGGTGTCGGAACAACAGCCCTGTTTTCAGCTTAGTGATGATTTACTAGCTGACCCGAGAGGCTTTTTAAACACTTTATTTAGCTTAAGAAGAAGGATATGCAAATAGAATAGTTAACAGAGGTAAGATTTAAGGTGGAATAAGTTCTACAGTTGAACATTACGTTTGGGTGACGCTGTACAAACAGTTCTTGAAGTGGTATTGGGCTTAAATGACTGACAAGGTTGACTGTTGTGTGTTTCTACATTTTTTATTTGTTTAATTTGAGTTTGTTTCAAGTAGTTTTAGGACATAATCCTGTATGTTTTCATTTGATTGATGGTTTGAATATTTACATTTTGTTAGATTAATTACATTAGGGATTTTTCTTCCTGGGATTATTTAGTATTATTTTCAAATGAAAAAACAAAAAAAACAAGCTCTATGCCACAGAAGTAGAACAAACAGAATATTATTTATAATATTGTGCTGTAAAAATGGGAAGTTGTTAGTCTATGTAATGACCTGCCTAATGGATATATGGATTACTGAACGGACCGACTGGGCCCCAGAGTCAGAGCCTCTGTTTGAAATGACAGATCAGTCAATCAAATGATATCATAAATAAATAGACACATAATCGACCACAAAGAGACACAAAACGACCACAAAGGGTTTCAACCTGTTCATTTGTTTCTCCACCTCCCAGTGCAGTAATACAAAGCTCTCTCTCTCTCTCTCTCTCTCTCATGGCGTTGTCCCAATTGACGACTGGAGGAGGCTTTGTAAGTTCACCATTTGTGTCTTTATTAACAAAAAAATGACACCCAAAATATACTCAAACCAAAAATACAAAAACAATATTAAACTGAGGCAAAATAACGGCAAACAAACCACAACAATACTATTTATACATACATGTGCACCCGCTACAATAGGCACCCCAAATATTATAAAAATGTCAGTTATGCAGAACTATCTTACCTATTGTTCTTCACCTTAGTATTGCCCAGCCCCTCCCTTCAGAAAAGACCTAATGAGGAAAACCTGCACCCACTCTCCCTGATTACACTGGTCAGCAGCTGAGCTACCCCCACTATGAACTCATAAACAGTGCTGAACAGGCCTATGTCAAATAATAAGGTAACACATACACTAAAACAGTAACCTACAACATTAGTGATATTAAGAATCAAGCAGACACAAAACAGTATTATTTTGGGAACAGGGCCTGGAGAAAAGGGAGCAAGCCAGCCTTTTCACAGGCGTCTCCTGCCATCTACTGGTCAAAAGACTTTTGGCTTTGTAGGCCTACATCCAAGTACGAATCAGACAAATACATTTTAACAAAATGCAACATCAACAAAAGCCAAAATAAAGTGCAGCAAATAAAAATCCTCCGTCATCATCCAGCAGTTGTGTTCCCTGATTGTCACCATTTCCCCTGACGGCCTGATTCAGCCCCAGATATTAAAGAGATAAAGTCATAAAGGAGCTGAAGCCTTCACATAGTTTGTTGTCCAGCAGAGAGATCTTCACAGCAGTCTGAACCAGGTTCACATGAAGACATATACATACCAGTTGGAGATTCAAGTCACTTTGGATAGATTTAAATGATAGAAAGCAGCTTTCATTATGTCCCTGATATTATTTTAAGAGTCCCAACTCACAGTGAGGTTAAGGCCACAGACGGTAAAAATAACAGACAAAGCTTATAGGTGAGCGAACCCGGATTAAGGTGAATATATGCAGGAATACCCCGGGTACAGAGTCACCTCCATCTGGTAACTAAATGACAAAAAAAAAAAAGATATATATATATAAATCAATATTTGTGTACAATTTGTAAAATGATTCACTAAAGCTCTCAGACGAGGTTTCCTGCAGCTCTCTCCAGGTCTTCGTCTCCTTTTGCTGCTTCCATGTTCAGGCTTTCCACTTCAGATCCGTTCGCTGCTGTCTCTGGATTTTTCTCCTTCCTTCCTCTCATCAGAACCAGAACCAGAACCAGGAGAGTCCCGAGGAGGAGAAGAGAGGGAAGGATAACAGCACGGGCAGTCTTCCTGTTCTCACCTTCTGGAAGAATATCAGAGAAGATGTTGAGTTTAGAAGAAGGGCAGCTTTAAGAAGATACACACCTAACCCTAACCCTAACCAGAACTCACACACTAACCAGCCTGAGTCAGGACACTGAAGAGTGTGTGTGTGTGTGTGTGTGTGTGTGTGTGTGTGTGTGTGTGTGTGTGTGTGTGTGTGTGTGTGTGTGTGTGTGTGTGTGTGTGTGTGTGTGTGTGTGTGTGTGTGTGTGATTCTCTTTAGTTTAGCTTTAGTCCCCTCTCTGTCTGGCCAGCAAGTGATGCTGCTACATGTTTTGCAGCCCAGTTTGTTATCTTTAAAAACGAGCCAGCTGTTCGTGGAGCAAAAATACATCATTTGGTCCCTTGACCAACAGTCAGGCCGTCCGTGTGTTTCGTTACTCACGTTATTGTTGACGTCGGTGTCTCTGACTAAGGTAACGTTAAGGTTGGTAGCTGCAGACTCCTTATTAACGCTAGCTGTTCCGCTCACATCAACATCACATGCAACTTTTCCAGCTTGGGTCCCCCTACAGGTTGTCTCGAACCGAAGCTGGAAAAGTTGCATAGGATGCCTTTAACAAGAGTACGATGTAGAAGTGCTGGTACTCTAGTACACTGCGTACCGGTGAGTACCGGCCCACTTCGAGCACTGTGGAGGACTATTAGAAGACATTTACCCCCCAGGTGGACTGACTCGGTCACTTCTTCCACTGGAGGTCCAGATGTGCTGGAATCATTTCTCTTTGTCCCGTTTGCTTTTCTTTCTGTTTCAAATGACACAAACAAAGTTCTTCATTATCTCCAGTTGCATTATACACAACTTAAATATAAAAAACATAATAATTGACCTGTCCTGCTTACCAACAGTGAGGTTAAATTCACAGCGGGCTTTCAGGTCTGGGACGTAGACAGTACGGTCCAGAGTCAGACAGATTTACTGAGGAGATGTGCAGCGTCACGGTTCCTCCAATCAGGTCTTCATGGATCAGAGTTGTTCTGCCTCTGTAGTGAGGACTCTGTGGAGGGAAATGGTCCTGTCCATGTCGGTAGACGTGGACCAGATCGTCATGGAGGTCAAGTCTCTTCAGATCCAACGTGTAAGGAGTCAAGTTGAGCGGAGGACTCAGAGAACCCCCCAGAGTAACAGCATCACCTTCTACTGCCTCGACCAGAGTCGGACACACCACACCATACTCTCCTGGAGAAACACACATTATAGAGACACACACATTATTTAGGGTCACAGCCTCATGGAACTTTATAAAACACAAGCTAGAGACTGAGGGCTTTGACTTTTGCCCAAAAATCATATTCAAAGTTTGTTTGTTTATTAATATTCAAATATTTATTAATAATATTTTGACATTTAAATGCCTTCAGTAAGGAATGGTTCGTTATTTATTTAAGGGGCAACCGGAGGAATTTTGGGACCTTTAGGATAAAAAGACTTATACCATGGTCTGGATGAATACTCGATTCTGATTGGCTGCAGGGTGTCCATTAAAAAGTGATATAGGACACCTACTAAAGGAGTTCGGTGAAACTGACTGTTTACTGTTCTAAATGAATGCGCTACATTAAATCAATAAGGAAATGTGGATTTATTATTTCCAACTCGTCCTCTGAACACCACAGGATGGCGCTAAAACACACCGGCTGCAAGAAGTAAGTTCTACTCTAAGTTATATATTATATTCTACTGGCCCTCTGGACTGACTTTGTTTCACAGAGAATAACGTTATCTCACATATCTCAGCTCGCTGCTTCAGGCTGCACCGCTGCAGCCGACAGTAACGTTACACATCGCGGATCACATTCTTCGTAAAAGTCGTTATATTGTTTTGGGGACAATGACATGGCTGATAGCTAGCTTGTCTTGTTGTTCAACATACTGTCAAATTATTTTTACTGATTGCCAACTGTACACAATGTTATTGACTTTGGATCTTGCTAGCATAGCGTTAGCTTTCTGGCTCGTAGCTAAACTGAAGGGTTCTATCAGCTGAGCGGACTATATAAATATCTCCGGTTGCTAAGGGAGGCAAGTCGTATCTAAGGTTCTTCCTAATTCCTGGTGGAGAGAACAACGTTTGCATTGCATAAGAACCTGATGGATGGGAATGATTGTTCCAGGTATTAGTCAAACCGTCAGGTGTAACCAGGGAAACGGAGTTATTGTTTGGATAAACTTTAGATTTCGATTGTAAAACTAATTAAAATATGAACTAATGTTTTAAAAATGTGTTATTTGGCAAATGACCATGGTATAAGCGGGTTAATGGACTTCGAGGTGTCCATTGTCGGGTATTAATGGACTTCGGCGGAGGCAACTGCGCGTCGGACGGTTCACGCCTCGCCGTCGTCCATTAATACCTGACAATGGACACCTCGTCGGGCATTAACCCTTACATTGACTGTTTACTGTTCTATATGAATGCGCTACATTAAATCAATAAGGAAATGTGGATTTATTATTTCCAACTCGTCCTCTGAACACCACAGGATGGCGCTAAAACACACCGGCTGCAAGAAGTAAGTTCTACTATAAGTTATATATTATATTCTACTGGCCCTCTGGACTGACTTTGTTTCACAGAGAATAACGTTATCTCACATATCTCAGCTCGCTGCTTCAGGCTGCGCCTTGACCCTCCCCTCGCCAGTATTAATTTTTCTATGACCCTCCACATCAACTTGAAAAAAAGGCATGACCCTCCCCTTATGTGCTAGTTTGCATTCAGTAAAGATGTACATGTGCCATTTGATATTTATCAGTCATGACATGCACCATTAACCTCTGCATTCTCATCTTACACATCCCACTCCTCTGTTATGGTGTGGTGGCCATTTCAGTAGATTAACTCACTGACATTGTTGTTGAAAGACAATAAGCATGGAAACTAAATGCACACTTCCTGCATTACTGCATTACTTCAAATGCTAAGTTACTCCTCTAGTAAACTAGTATTCACATGAAATAAAATAATAAAATATTGGGACCATTCCAATATATCTTTATTGTGACTGTTATTGCCGCTGTTCATCACACCCCCAACCTGCCCCGTCAGACACCGCCTACCAAGAGCCTGGGGCTGTCCCAGGTCTCTCCCTGAGAGAATGCTTGTTCTTGGGGGGAATTAGGCTACTGGAATAGTAAATTATAGAGTGTCGTCTAGACCTACTCTATCTAACTCTTGTTATGAATTGATATACTGTAGCCTACATAAGGGAGAGAAATACCTCGCGTGCTCGCTGGACAATACTGGTGATTTATTAATTTTTTTTAAAGAAAGTGCTGTCTTTTCTACAGAAAGTCGCCAGATTTGTCGCTATAGTCGCTTTTGTGAAGAAAAAAAAACACACACACACACACACACACACACGGAGATAGTGAGAACTTTAGAGGCTCGAGAATGAAATGATGGATGACACAGCAAGAAAAGGGCTTGGTTACAGGAAAACAGTTGAGGAAGAGTTAAAGAGGAAGTTGAGATAAAATAAAGTCTTTGTGGTGTGACTGAACAATGTCTACAAGTTCTCCTCTGTGTGCTGTGCAGAGAAGAAGAGAAATACTCCAGTGTGCTGAAAAGCGTGCACACACGTTTCCTCCCTACATCAGAACACACCTGTGGACTCTTCTCACTGCTTTACAGTTTAGTTTACTTTTCTTTTTTTTCTTTTTTCTTTATCTCTGTCACTGTGTTATTCTTAAACACTGCAGCTTAAGGAGATAAAATAAAAATAGCAGCTCAATAAATTATGCCGACTTTCATGAGAAAGTCATGAGAAAGACACAGTGCTTGTGTTTAAGGGTCGGACTTTCAATTTAAACAAAAAACGTTAGTTTGATGCCAATACAGGTACTGAAGGCATTTCATGGTCAAAATATTATTGATAAATATTCGAATATTAATATTAATAAACAAACCAACTTCGAATATGATTTTTGGGCAAAAGTCAAAGACCTAGGCTACTTTTCAGACCCCCTTAGCGTCTTTTTTTCAATGAATTACAATTTCCTACAATGCACAACATTTAAAAACAAATAAAGTTCAATCTCATATCTGTCAGATATGAATCCTATGAAGGAATTCAAGTCATTTTGAGGCCTACACGTCCTTTCAGTGATAAGGTAGAACAAGCTGTGGTCACTTTTTGGCAAGTGGAAAAAATTACGGGATTGGTTATAAGCTCACACATTAAATGCATTTTATTTTATTTTGTCTGGTTTTCACATATTTCGGTTTGCCTCTTTTAAAAATAATCGGCTAGTCTATGAGGATCAACAAGTGGAGTTGCTTGCGACGTAAAATTAATATTTAATAATTACCAACCTGCAAGTCCATTGCAATGCATGCTCTCCCTCCAGGACATTAGGAGCAGCATCAGTGTCACTTGATGAGTCAGCCAGGATGTACTGGCCATCAGTAGGCTATGGTCACGCTTATTATAACAAAGTCTGGAAAAAGAAATGCAGATCAAAGAAACTGTAAAAACTGCAAAATAGAATAAAAATGGGTAGAAATTCATTCATTCTACTATCTAATTTATTCAACATAATACGAATAATTGTTTCCTAAAATGTATGCAAACAAAATAAAACCCAAATATAATTGCTAAAAACAAAGCTGACAGACTTAAGAGACTTACGTGAATGTGACAGAGCGTTCCTCTCTGAGGCAGTTTCAGCTGATGGCAGAGTTTACAGACGTGTGACAGTTATGTAGGCCTACACATGCTCTTCTTGGCTCTTGTCTGTAGTGTCGGTAGGCTAAAGTGCTGAGTAAGCAAAAGACAAAAAAATACATTGAGTGATCACAAGAGCAGTTTGGAGGAAAACCCCACCCCACCTGGCACTATAGCTGCTGCTATGATCATGAGTCACAACAATTGCCATGAAACAGCCTACGGGCGTATATAGAAATAGAAATGATGCAGAGTACTTATTGAATTAGTCATTCCCCACTTAGCGTTTAGGGAACGTTAGTTTTTGGTTCTCTAAAGGTTAGTTCGAACCAAACCAAGATAAGAGATTAAACCGGGATTTCCCCGTTATCCTGGATGAATTATAAGCCTTGACTCGGTTTCACATAAATCACCATGGAGATGTATTCTGTGCAGCCAGCCTGCTCCTGACCAGGCTACCAGCCAGGATTTATTCATTAATCCTGGATGGAGCCTTTTCTGATCACCCAGCAGTGGTTTGACCCTATTACCCTATATCAGCCTGGATTAAAATACAACAGGTGCATATTGCTGTTCATTTAAGTATTATTATTATTTAAAGTGGTGACCATTATTTTTTTTTAATACTTATTCATGTGACAGTCATTGTTACTGTTATAATGCTGTATGAAGACTGCTGTTCATATTGTTGTTAGAAGTTTGATGAATATATTATGGCAGTTTGTTGAGATAATTAGAAAAGGCTGATAACATTTCAAATGTGTTTTAAATGAAGTCTGTTACTAAGGGCAACACATACAATGCTGTACATTTCTATAGTTAACCAATGCACCTTGATTTATTTTAGTTGATTAATTTTTTTTTTAATTCTTTAACAATAAGGATCATGTTTGTTCCTCTTCCATGTACATTGTATTTGGCATTCTTAGCACACAATTTGTGTTGTCCAGTAAACTGTGACTATAATTTGGGAGGATTGTACAATTCTAAGAACATATCCTAATTGTACAATCCTCCCAAATGATAGTCTTAGTTGACTGGACCAGTAACTAGTGATGTAGGCTACTGTACATTCATGTAACAACAGGGTGAGGACACCTCAATGGTTTCTGACCTTATATTTTGCTGGGGGAAATAACTGATGAATATACTCTGTTCCATTCATGTTTACAGTGTGCATGGAATTCATCACTTAATTATCTTTATAGTTTCTAGATTTTAGAGTGTCTTTATTTTCTCTGTAAGGGTTAATGCCTGACGAGGTCCATTAATACCTGACTGACAATGGACACCTCGAAGTCCATTAACCCGCTTATACCATGGTCATTTGCCAAATAACACATTTTTAAAACATTAGTTCATATTTTAATTAGTTTTACAATCGAAATCTAAAGTTTATCCAAACAATAACTCCGTTTCCCTGGTTACACCTGACGGTTTGACTAATACCTGGAACAATCATTCCCATCCATCAGGTTCTTATGCAATGCAAACGTTGTTCTCTCCACCAGGAATTAGGAAGGACCTTAGATACGACTGGCCTCCCTTAGCAACCGGAGATATTTATATAGTCCGCTCAGCTGATAGAACCCTTCAGTTTAGCTACGAGCCAGAAAGCTAACGCTATGCTAGCAAGATCCAAAGTCAATAACATTGTGTACAGTTGGCATTCAGTAAAAATAATTTGACAGTATGTTGAACAACAAGACAAGCTAGCTATCCAGTCATGTCATTGTCCCCAAAACAATATAACGACTTTTACGAAGAATGTGATCCGCGATGTGTAACGTTACTGTCGGCTGCAGCGGCGCAGCCTGAAGCAGCGAGCTGAGATATGTGAGATAAAGTTATTCTCTGTGAAACAAAGTCAGTCCAGAGGGCCAGTAGAATATAATATATAACTTAGAGTAGAACTTACTTCTTGCAGCCGGTGTGTTTTAGCGCCATCCTGTGGTGTTCAGAGGACGAGTTGGAAATAATAAATCCACATTTCCTTATTGATTTAATGTAGCGCATTCATTTAGAACAGTAAACAGTCAGTTTCTGCAGCCAATCAGAATCGAGAATTCATCCAGACCATGGTATAAGCATAGATATATTGTTCTATATCTATGGGTATAAGTCCATATATACGAGGGAGCAAGGCATATAATATGTAGAGAAGGAAACTATATACTAATAATAATATATATAATAATACTAATATATCGTCCTCTATAAAAAATTAAAAATAAAAAAGCGGGAAAAAAGCGTGGCAGATAATAGCGGACGGACTGAATGATATAAATAAAAATATACATTTATGAACTACTGCTCTTAACTGAAACCATTCAATGAGTCACTGTCATTTGCAAAAAAAAAAAAAAAGTTTTACACTTTGCATTAAAAGTGAGCAGTGGAATTTAATATGACTTATAACATTTATATTTTAGCCCAAGAGAGAGAGGGAGGAACAGAGTGAAAGAGATATTTACGCTTCATATTCTAGCATTGTAGAAAGTTGATCTGGATGGTAAATTTCCTGAGTAACATTATCTTCTGCTCACTTTCAAGGCAAAGAGTACAACTGTTAATTTGTGCAAATGATTAGTAGCCTCATCCTTGAATGGTCTGATTATGATGGTTTCAGTTCAGAGCAGAGGTCAGTTAATGTTTATGTTTAGGCTACAATTACACATTCAGTCGGTCCGTGATCGTCTGCTACGATTTCTCTCTCTGTTTCATTACAGCGGCC